>NC_064812.1:67383818-67552336 GCF_023721935.1 Panthera uncia
TCTGTCTCTCTCTGTCTCAAAAATAAATAAAAATGTTTTAAAAAATTTAAAAAAAAACATTACTGCATGTAAAATTAAATACATATATGCATTTTTTTTCAACATTTTTTATTTATTTTTGGGACAGAGAGAGACAGAGCATGAACGGGGGAGGGGCAGAGAGAGAGGGAGACACAGAATCGGAAACAGGCTCCAGGCTCCGAGCCATCAGCCCAGAGCCTGACGCGGGGCTCGAACTCACAGACCGCGAGATCGTGACCTGGCTGAAGTCGGACGCTTAACCGACTGCGCCACCCAGGCGCCCCAAAGTTTATTTATTTTTGACAGAGAGATAGAAAGAGAGAGAGAGTGAGTGTGAGCATGAGCTAGGGAGGGGCAGAGAGAGAGGAAGATCCAGAATCTGAAGCAGGCTCCAGGCTCTGAGCTGTCAGCACAGAGCCCAACGTGGGGCTTGAACCCACGAACCATGAAATCATGACCTGGGCCGAAGTCAGGCGCTCAACCAACTGAGCCACCCAGGCGCCTCAATTAATATTTATTATATTATATTATATTATATTATATTATATTATATCCTATCATATCATATTAAAAAGTATAATGGGTCTTGTCCCTGTGGCAGCTGGACTGCTTCACTCAGTCTCTAATAAGTTCATATTTCTACTCTGTTTCCTCTAAACATGTTACCTTATTATGTTGACCTGCCTTGAAGCATGCCTACTCCTTATATAGCCACTTATTTAGCTGTGTATGTCCTTTTGTAGTTTGGTTGAAGAAAGTGTAGACATTTTTACAATTGTAATGAAATCTGCTTCTTCCAGATTTTTCTTTTGAGTGCTATTTCGTGGAAATTCTAACCACTTAACTTGACTATCCTACTGCAGCATTCTCTCTGGCACCAAGGCAATCAATTTTTGTAACAGCTTTTGATGTGGTCCTTTGTCAATACTTGTCTAACAGCCTTTATTAATTATTCTATTGGTCAGAGCTCCTGAGTGGCTCAATTGGTTAAGTGTCCAACTTTGGCTCAGGTCATGGTCTCACGGCTTGTGAGTTTGGGCCCCGCATCAGGCTCTGTGATGACAGCTCAGTGCCTGAAGCCTGCTTCAGATTCTGGATCTTCCTCTTTCTCTCTGCCCCTTCCCTACTCATGCTCTCTCTCTCTCTCTCTCTCTCTCTCTCTCAAGAATAAATAAATATTAAAAATTTTTTTAGATTACTCTATTGGTTGTCTCCCTGTGCATGTACTCATTTCCTCTCTGCCCTTTCCTCTCCTTAGAAAGATGATGCTTTCTGAGCTAGTCTTCTCAAGATACTGCAATGAAAGGGTTAATGGTCTTAGTGTCTATCCTAGTTCCCTCTAGGTTTTCAGAATTGGAAAGCCTTTTGGAGTGTTTACTTCCTAGGGCTCTGCTGAAGCTCAGACGCTCAGCATGGCTCTCCTTGGACTTCACCGTGGAGGAAATCTACAGAACAAGAGCTGAGAGGTAGAATCTTCTTTGTTTGTGTGAGTTACACCCCCGACCCACATATCCCTGATCCTATCTGTATAATGGTACCACCTTTACATTCTGTGCTCCCCCACTACATCCATCCAAGGTCTATGATTCTCATAATCAGAATATAGAGGGGAAAAAAGCTAAATGTGTTTTTTTGCTTCAATACTCAAGAACATTTTTGCATTTGAAAAAGGCTATGTGGATAATCAATTCTTTCAACCATGAATGACATCAGTTTAAAATAACACATTTCCACATACCAGCCCTGCACTGTCTAAATTTTACTCGCAGCCCTATTTATAATCAGTCTTGGAATTGAAAGGGTCTTAGCATCTAGGTGTGGAGCACTAGTGATGATTTGAGAGGATTTGGGGAAGTCTAGGCTTTCTCTAAACTATACCAAGCCCCTTTTCCTTTGTGTCTCTTAAGAGACATTTGTCTTAATTTTTAAATAATTAGTAATAGAAGATACATTTTAAGCCAATCAAAAGCTGATTTATCCCCTCCTCTATTATCTTTGGAAGCACTCTAAGGTTTATTACAGTTATTAGTGAGATCATATATTGCTGTGGTTCCTTTAGGCTGTAGGCATTTTGAAGGTAAAGGCTGTGTTTTGCCAAACTCCTGGTACATCCTAGGCTCTTAATAAGAATTTATTAAACAAATGAATGAATATTGTTAATGCAGTTGCGCTCTGGACATGTGACACAATAGACCTTAGGCTGGGAAGCAAGGAATCTATGCTATATTTTCGATGCTGCCAGTAACTAGCTGTAGACTCCTCAGGAATTTACTTAACTTCTCTCATCAGTTTCCTCACTGGTATAATAAAGGAGTTGAAGTAGCTATTCTCTTCTAGAGCTCTTCTATGGCCTATTTTTCTTACTGACATTTAAGGTCCTTCTCCATCACCTATGATAAATGACTCTTTAATAGAGAAAAAGGACAGGTGGGAGGAGGTAGGGCTCAGAAGTGGCTCCGATAAATCTGGGGCAATAGACAATCCCCAAATCCTATTCCTTGCTTTCATAATTCAGCAGATGACTCTGCCCCCTCCCCAAGTTTTTCTTTTTCTAATTGCTTATAAAAATGTTTAAAAGATCATATTTTTCATTCTTTGAGTACCTGTCACTAATGTCAGGGGAAGGTGACTCTGACTCATGCTGGGTGGCCAGCAGCAAGAAGCTAGGTGAGGATTAAAATGTGACCACGACTCAGACATTGATTCCTAAGGCTTTGTTTTAGTAAAGTGATTTCAGCCACCTGGATAAGAGCTATTTTTTTAAATCTCTCTTTGTAATTGCACCTTCTTATAGGCATGATGGATGGTCAGGGTGACAGGCAACATCTGCCCCTGACGGCATGTTATGTTGTCCTGCAGAGAAGGCAGTGTGGTCCAGTGGACCTCTCGGGGCGGGGCGAGTCAGAGAGTACAAGTTCTAACCTCAGCTCTGTCCTTCAAACTCGTGGGATGACCTTATGGAAGACACTTAACTAATCTGTAGCTCTTTTTTTTTTTTTATCATCCATAAACATGGAGGAAATAACAACTTTTCAGCCTTTAGTGGAAGACTGGCTAATAAATCATTAGAACGTGCTTGGCAATAAAATGCTCTGCAGAAAAGCAAAAGACTAACAGCATGCAAATGGAGTAGAAATTGCATTTGTCTGGGAAAAGTAAGCTTTGCTCAAATTTACATGAGGGGACTTGAACATATTCTTGGCAGAACACCTTTAAAATGATGAGCAAAGGTTTTACTGGCTCTGCTCAGCTCATTGGACAGAATGGGCTGACTAGGGGTGGATTTCAGCATGGCTGGAATTGAAGACTGTGGTCCCTTATGTGGTATATGTGCTTATTGGGGTTCTAATTCTGCTGCAAAAGAAGAGTCTGAACTGAGATGCAAGTTCCAAAAAGTCGATGTAGAGCCTGGGAGCAGATAGTCAGGGAAGGAACAGGAGAAAGGAGGCCTTTGAATGAGAGAGCATCTGGTTATATGCATCTTTTTTTAATGTATTCATCCTTGTGCTAGTATGTCTGTGCTTTGGAGGCTAAAGCCCAGAATTTCTCAGATTGAAAAGACTGTTACCTCAATAGTTTTTTTAAAAAAATCCAACTAATGTCCCCACCTTGAACTTTGATGTTTAAATTTCTTTCTATCCCCATACAAAATTGCTTCCTCTTTTGCTCACTTCTCCAATACAAATCCCACTCCATCATCAAATCCCCTTCCTCTTGTAGTTTTTCCAAACTATCCCAACTGTGGTCTTTATCTCTGATGACTTTGGACTCCAAAGGGGCCTCTGTGTCTGGCCACAGCTCATCTTGCTGATCTTGACTTCAGCTAGCACATGTAGTACTTTGTGCAAATTACATCAAGGCTCCCTACCAGCAGGTGAATAACTACAAAACACCGCACCTGCTCTATTCCAGCCCCCTTTCTTCCCTGACCTCCCCGCCTCTTCTCCTTGTCTTCTTCAGTCCCTACTTCCAGTGCACAAGCTGCTAGGTTCTATATGGGACTCTGGGTGCACTATTGTTATCATCTCTGGTCTTGTCAATGTGTTCTTTGGGAGCAGGTGCTGAAGATCATCTCTCTGCAAGCCCAGCTTCCTGTGGTGCCTGGGCCAAGGCTGACCAAGCCTTGGGCACTTGCAGAAGAACTTGTGGCTGCAGGGCTGACATAGCATTAGGCCAACATTCTTGCCATCCTCCCTGTTAGCCCCTGTCTCAAATCCCCATTGATCTTCTAGTCCTCCTGGTTAAAATGTGGTTTGGTTGTCTTTTTATTCTCCCCAAACAGTTTCGCTTTCATTACAGAAACAATACATGCTCTTGCACAAATAATTGAAAAATAGAGGGTACAAAATGGAAAATATAATTCCTAAGAGTCCCAACTCCCAGACCATTTTGTGCTATTTTCTAGACCTTTCAGTGTTGTACATACATGCACATGCATGTGTGTGCATGGACACACACACACAAACACACACACACATTTATTAGAAATGGGATCATCTAAACTGTTTATTTTATATGCCTATGTTTTTCATTTAGCATGATGTTCTCAGTTAAGAATGAATGGTACCTTTCATGCTTATTATTAAATATGATTGGAAAGAAGTGGTTTTGAATAACTACATGGTGGTACTTTATATAAATACATTATCATTTATTGTCAAACCCATAATGCTGGACGTTAACGTTGTTTCCAACTTCCTGCTCTGGTAGATGAGTATAAACATAAGTATATCTCCAGTCAGCCAGCTTCCCTCCCTCCACACTACCACCCCCTAGTCCCAAGCGACCACTATCCCTCACATGCATGACTTGGGTACAGCACAGTGGTTCTGTGTAGGCTAGAACCAGAACGCTTAAGAATGAATCCTGGATCTGCAGTGGCCGTCGGAAAGCTGTTTGGCCTCCCTTTTCCTCCGTTTCCTCATCTGCTCTGTGGAGGCATCACTGGTAATGGCACCTGCTTAAAGAGATGCTAAGAGGGGCGCCTGGGTGGTTCAGTCAGTTAAGCGTCTGACTTTGGCTCAGGTCATGATCTCATGGCCCGTGAGTTCAAGCCCCGCGTCAGGCTCTGTGCTGACAGCACAGAGCCTGGAGCCTGCTTAAGATTCTGTGTCTCCCTCTCTCTCTGCCCCTCCCCTGCTCATGCTCTGTCTCTCTCTGTCTCAAAAATAAATAAAAACATTAAAAAAAATTAAAAAAAGAGATGCTAAGAGAAACAATGAAACATCATATAAAAGGCACTTGAAATAGGGACCAGAATGTAAGGGACTTTCAACATGTACTATTTCATCAACAACTTGTTCATCACTTTATCCACTCTGGCCTGGATGCACTCCATTGTCCTTGTGGTAGCTAACATTCCATCCAGGCACTTACCCAACCAAACTTTACAATATGTGCATGTCCCCTGAATATATGCAGTTCAACTTCTGTCTAGATGGAATGGGGGGGGCTCAAGTATACACAGTATTGAGGAGGGGGTTACTTCTCTGTACTTCCAGAGAAAAACATAAGTTGTGATTTGAAGCACTTTCTTGACGTTCATCAGGCCTCAGAGTGAAGCATAGGGTTTTGTTTTCTACATTTTCCAAACATGGTGCCACATACCACCGTCATCTGTCCCTAAGTTCATCCCTGCCTCAGACGGAAGTTTCTCACTGAGGTCATTAGGAGTCTGTAGTGATTCACTGAGAACTTTGTGGGAGAAAACAGCCCAGATTTCATTTGATGAGTCCTTCAGAACATTAATTTAACATCTTGTTCTCTAAAATATGTTCTCTTTGGTGGTGATAATTACTGTGGATGTGAGTGAAGCTGAGTTTGAATCATTTAAGACCTCAACATTCACAAATAATGCCCAGTGGAGTTTGTTTCTGAGATTGATATTTAGGCAGTAATTCAAATAATGAAGTCTTGTTGTGTTTCAAGAAAATCAGTAACAAACTAAACAGTTTGTACTGTGGAGATGATTATAGGGGCTTCTGTAAAGATGGACATTCTCTCATTCAGTTATGGAAACAGTCTGGGATTTATAAAGGTGTAATCTTTTGAAGAAACATTTGTTTGGGATTAGCAGGATCACAAGAGAAGTTTGAGTCAAATTATAAAATGTATCATCAATGATAAGTCTGTGACATTAGTCAAACTAAAGGGCATGTGTAATTGCCAATTAATACTGAGGGATGACCTTGGTCCATGCTTTTAACACAGCCTCGTTCACTAGGAGTGATTTTTGTCTAACTTTTGGCAAGTTTCTTTCCTTTTTTTTTAATTAAAAATTTTTTTGTGATCTTTGTTTATTTTTGAGAGAGAAGCAGAGTGCAATCGGGAGAGGGCAGAGAGAGAGGGAGACACAGAATCTGAAGCAGGCTCTAGACTCTGAGCTGTTGGCACAGAGCCCAGTTCAGGGCTTGAACCCATGAACTGTGAGATCATGACCTGAGCCGAAGTAGGCTGCTTAACTGACTAAGCCACCCAGGTGCCCCTGGCAAGTTTCTTTACAACAATCTTAAGCTCTTGCAGGGTTCTGGTATCATTCTTTAGGTTTTAAAGACTTGACACTTTTTCTAATATTTTTTTAAGTTCATTTATTTATTTATTTTGAGAGAGGGAGGGGAGGGGTACAGAGAGAGAGAGAGACAGAGAGAGAGAGAGAGAGAATCCCAAGCAGGCTCCATGCTGACAGTGCAGAGCCTGATGCAGGGCTCGATCTCACAAACTGTAAGCTCTTGACTTGAGCCAAAATCAAGAGTTGGATGCTCAACCCAGGTGCACCAAATTGACACTTTTCTAAAAACGAATCAAACCGTTAGGAAAATAGAAAAAAAAGTTCTGTGAGCCCTGGAGCATCAAGGCCCTGCTTCCCAGTAGCACCCTTCCGGAAATGGGGAGTACTGGGGGAGGAGGGTTTCAAGGTACAGCTGGGTTGATTAGGCCAGAGTCTTTGCAAAGATTCTTAGACACCCAAGTGATGATAAATAGGGCAATTATGATGATTAAGCATAGCCTATATTGTCAGGGGCTGCATGCGAGTGTGTGTGTGTGTGTGTGTGTGTGTGTGTGTGGTGGAGAGGCCATTGTTTGGGTGGCAGGGCAGGAACACTCCAGGCAATGTGGCCTGAGGCTATTCTGGTGAAATGCAGGTTAGACCATTTTGAGTAGGAAGGGATAAGTTTTAGATCAGCGGAGTCAATGCTTTCATTTTACAAGTAGAAAAACAGCTACAAAGAATTTGAAGACTACTCCAAAATCACACCACATGTGTGACTTAGAGTAAATGGAAAAACAGGATAGTTCACCACATGTAGGAAGAGTCAGTAAGATCACAACTTCTGATCTTTTTTAGTAAAATTAAAAAGAAAAACAAAGGAACCATGGTAAAACTCTTTCTAGTAAGAGTTGTTTAGACTAATTTCAAGCCCATCAGATTTCATGTTCTCCAAAGCAGTGATAGCCTCTGTTCAAACCACTAGGGAAAGGTTTGTATCCCTGACTCAAGGGACAGGAATCATATTTCCAGGAAGCAAAATGGAAGGGAAGTCTGTAAGCATGTAGCCAGATATGAATGTTCAGACTTACTTTCAGGCAAAAAGTTTTTATCTTTTCTTTGTTTCATTAGAGGGAATTGAAGTTTAAATCCTCCCCAACCTTTGAGGAAAAGAGAACCAGTTTCAGGCTGATTCGGGGCCTTAAGATTAAAGGGCCATCAGAGGGGCGCCCAGGTGGCTCAGTAGGTTAAGGATCCAACTTTGGCTCAGGTCATGATCTCACAGTTTGTGAGTTCGAGCCTTGCATTGGGCTCTGTGCTGACAGCTCAGAGCCTGGAGTCTGCTTAGGATTCTGTGTCTCCCTCGCTCTCTGCCCCTCCCCTGCTTACTCTCTCTCTCTCTCTCTGTCAAAAATGAATAAACATTAAAAAAATAAAGGGCCATCAGAGGCTGTTGGGCAAGAATAAGGGGGTGGTGTGCTGAGGAGGAGGTGACTGGGAAGGAAGGGGAATTAAGTGGCACGGAGATGATGTCTAAGGGAAGCAGTGAGGAGAACAGACTTTCCGCCTCACCTCCTGGATGAACGAGCTCTCCCTGGACTTGGGAGAAGGTGGTTCTGGGAGCACCCAGGTGAGTCTGTGGTCCTGGGAGCACCCAGGCCCTGCTTCCCAGTAGCACCCTTCCAGAGGCGAGGACTTCTGAGGGAGAAGGAGGGTTGCAAGGTACAGCTGGGTTGATCAGGCCGAGTCTTTGCAAAAATTCTTAGAGGCTCAAGTGATGAGAAAGTGCAGAGGCTTGCAAAGCATTCAGCAGAGTCCCCACTGTCTGCACCGGGGTCCTTACTAGTGCTCCCTTCTCTCAGGGGCCAACGAGAAGTTCAGCTCATCAACACCCAGGGTTTTACCAGAGGACTTTGTGTGACTTGGGTGCCAAGCCCAAGCAGAGTTGGTTGGATGCTGGACACCTAGGGGAGTCAGGATGGAGTCTGGAAGGTTCAGAAGCCTTTCCCTTTGGCTTTGGAGAGGCTGAGCTGAACGAGCTTAGACCTCCTCAGTCGGAAGTGTGTGGTTAGTGACATCCCACCCAAAGCAGAGGAACCCTCACTCTGATAGGGTCTCAAAAAGCCTGAGATAGGTACTGACAGCTTCTGTAAGTCACTTTGATATCTCTTAAATGCACAGACTCTCTAGACCTGAAAAAAGTGGCATTTCTTACACAATGAATAAAGATGAGAATCTCATTATGGCGTATCAGTGAGGCAGGCTTTCTCCCAAATCTCCAGCTCTGACTCTTTGTGCAAACCCCTTTTGAGCATCTACACTAAAAAGGGAGAACTAGGGAATGGAGACACAGGCATAAACGAAACAGCCCTGGTTTGACTTGTAGCTCCATCTACTGATGTTCTTGACCTTCCTTTCACCACTCATCAACTTGGGACTTGCCTGAGACTTGCACCATTGACAGCTTCGTTGTGGTACCATCATTTATTAGCTTTCTTGACGTGCAGCAGAAACAGAGAACGTGAGATTGTATAGACCTCTGAGAAACACCTGACTGAGTGTCCTTTGGCTTTATCAAGTAGCCAAAATGATGAGCATAGGTCAGTGGACATCTCTGTGAATAATAAGAGGTAAAAATTCACTGATACACTGAAGGGAATCTATTCAAAGCACAAAACCCCCACCACACTTACTCGGGTGTCTGCACTTGGCCCTAACTCTTTGTTCTTCTGGGTCAAGGTGCCCCCGGAAAGTAGACTCCAACTACAAAACACATTCTTCTCTAGCCTGACCACAACCCACATCCCGGACAAGCCCCGGGAATTGCCAGTTGCCACTCGAGAAGCCTGCCACTTCCTGCTCTATCTGATGGAGAATCAACGCCCTCTCCCCGCCTCCCACTTCATGGGTACATCTGCAACCCTCTCACATTCTTCAAAGCCCCTTAAAAAGCCCAGCCTGACAGAACCTCAGGGCTGACACTTCTCTAGATGTCTGGTGCCTCTCCTCCCTTGGAGTGAATAACCTCTGTCCTGCTTAGTGCTCCACTCTTGCTGCAGTTCTTTGCCACCCTTGTCACGGGTCACCCTAACATACACCATATTCAGAATTTGGGATATTCTACACATTCTAGAGGACAACTGATCTGTTCTTCTCAATAAAGCAATGACATGAAAAGGAGAGCCGTTATAAATTTAAAATGGCTTTAAAAAACATAGTCAGTAGTTGGAATATGGCTTAGTATTAGGTGACATTAAGGAGTTATTGATTTTATTCATTATAATAATGATAGTGTGTTTATACAGGAAAATAACTTTTTAAGAGATGTTTATAGGGGTACTTATAAATAAAATATCATGTTTAGGAATTACTTTAATCTCAACAGATAAAAAGATGCAAAATGGAAAAAATGTTGATCATTGCTCAGTGTAGATCAGCAGTTTATGGAGACTGACTCTACCATTCACTCCATTATTACTTCTATTTTTAAAATTTCAAGTTAAAAAGTTAAAAAAAATGTGCGGACACTGATTCTCAATTCTTGTTAATGTGAAAACCGAGCGAGGCACTTGATTTCTTCAGTTGTTCCTGCCAAATGAATTAATTGATAAATAAATGTTACTTTGTCTGATGCACTTTAGTGCTATCGATGTTTACTTCTCCAGACATTTATAACCATTTGTCATTTGTTCATTTATTCGGCAAACCCAAGAGGAGTTAATGCCAGGTATAAGAATGAACAGAATGCTCTTTCTTTTCCTCCTTCAGATTCTGGAACTCAGACAGTGATATTCTTCCCTCTGTGCTATCAACCATTTCCTCTCCTAACTTTGCTTCCATCCAGATCAACCACAACATGGGATTTACTCCCTCAGCATATTCCATTTGAGCGGGGAAGGAGGCGTGGCAAAATGAAAAAGACAATGAACTTTAGAGGTGGATAGGAATTCAATTTCTGGCTCTCCCACTTTCTTGCTTTGTGACCCTTGGGTATATGTCGGTATCTTTTGATACCCTCACCAGTAAAATAAAGGCAATGCATGCTTAATGCCTGGTGGGGCAGAGGCTGTAGGCACCCCACCTGTATCCCACTGGTACTCATGTTCCCGTGCATGCCAACAGCTTCCTGTTGCAAGTACAGTAAAACCTTGGATTGCGAGTAACTTGTTCTGCGAGTGTTCCACAAGATGAGCAAACATTTCTAATAAATTTTAACTTGATAAACGAGCGATGTCTTGCAATATGCGTAGTACGTGACACCGAACGTCACATGATCACAACTGAGCCAATGGTTCTTGAAATTCGCTTGGATATACAAGTGCTTTGGATTACAAGCATGTGTCTAGAACAAATTATGCCTGCAAACCAAGGTTTTACTGTATCTGTAAGTCTGCCTGAAGGCTCTCTCTGGACACAAAGGCTTTTCTTTCATGTGCTTCAGTTTCTCTTGTGTTCTCAAAATACTAAGTAAATTTTTATTCATTACTTGGGATCTAAATGTATGGTTAAGTGAGAAAGTGGGAGGAAGAGATTAGGAAAGAAAATGTAGCAATGGTCCAGAGCAAGGGGCGGTAACTGACAACTAGGATTTGCAGATACCTATTTTTAGGAATTCTTAAAAGTATTTGGAGAAGGACTCTAAACTTTCTGCACTATATAAGAGGGGGCTATGGTTATTTTCCTTTGGGATAGGTAACTCTGTAATCCTAGAAAACTTGGAAACATAGCTCACACAGAATTTCCAGAATCAACACACTTTATGTAGTGTGTATGTCATTATGTAGATGGTCTAGTTATAGAAATTCTGAAACCTCTCCAGTGGGTCAGTGAGGCGCAAGCATGTTTAGGGATAAAGACTCAAGTACTGAAGGAGGCCAGCAATCCAAACCAGTGTCTAAGGGAGTGTGATCTCATGGGTAGGGCAGAGTAACAAGAATTTGTAGAAAGTGGGAACGCTGCTAAGAATACCCATGTGGATCCAGGCAGTACATGCAGTTTGAAACTGAACTCCAGTAAGCAACAATGTTCTTCCTGTGTATATTAACAGTTTAATTAACCCTTCCTTTGTAAATGAATAACTAATCAGAGATAATAATAGTACTACCTTGTAATATTGTGCTGACAAATGAATTTATATATGCAAAATGCTTTTAACAATGCATGGCACATGAAGAAGGCATCTTTTGGGATGAGCACTGGGTGTTGTATGGAAACCAATTTGACAATAAATTTCATATATTAAAAAAACAATGCATGGCACATAGTGTATCAATATAACCTTTGGGCAGTTACTGTATTACCACACAGTCTGCTAGGAGAGGGGTGTGGGAAGAGGAGGAACAGTTCCTCAAGGTCAGAGTCTAGTCCCAGTGGGGGGACCGATACATTGGTGAGGGAACAGAGGTAGAAATCACAGTGAGTAAACTAGGCAAATTGACCAGGGTTGGGAGAAAATCACTAACACTGTGATTCCCAACCATATGGTAAGTTTTGTGAGTACAGACACTGTCTTCATAACTGCCCTTAACACCTAGTGCAGAGTCTGGCACATAGTAGATACTCAGGAAATGTTTGCTTAATGGATGACTGAATAAACTGAAAGTGTAGGTAACAATGAATCTGATACAAACATAGCAATTTGTTTCCGAATCTCATTCCTGGTGCATTTACTTCGATCTCCTAGGAGTGTCTGCAGGATTACAGCTAAGTGTTACGGTTCAAGGCATCTCTGCCTCCAGGTGACAAGACTTGTGGCAGGTGGGAAAACAAAAGCTCTCTCCTTTCTGGCTTTCTTGCAGGGCAACACTCTTTACAGTTTGGGAAATCTCTGCTATAGATCTTCCTTTAGGAAAAGGGGCTTTATTTCTTTTCTCGCAAGTCAGTGGACTCAACCCTGTTTGCATTAGGTGCCGTACTCAGCTGCCCAGAGTAGGCTCGGTTTGTTTATTTGGGGTTTGGCAGTGCTTCTGGTATATCCTGAAAAATCTCTTTACATATATGGATATATCCTCTTGTCTTCTAAGTCAGTTCTTTTAGTGAAGAAGGAGCATTCATTTGGCCTCCCAAAATTTGGTGCCCACATACCACGCGCGCACACACACACACACACGCACACACGCACACACACACGCACACACACACACACGCATGCATAGAAGCCCCTTGGGTTTCTATCAGCATTCAAGTTCTTGGTTCCATACTCTCACTTCCTTTAAATCATTTCACGATTTACTTAAACTAGTTAGAGGTTTTTGTTACTTGCAACCAAGTGAGATTTGATTAAGTTGCTCTCTGAAGTGTTAACACTGAAACCACATTTCTTGCTCTTCTTGGTGAGGTTCTGACTTCTCCCTGGGAAGCTTTCTTAATCCGTGTTTCTCCCAAAAAAGGAGAGTACTGCATTTCCCATTATCACATCCTTCCCCACACCTTATTCCTGCAAAGTCCTTTTGTCCTTCCGGATCTGATTCATTTCATCTCTTTTAGTGCATATTCAATGTATGCATTAACAACCTGGCTCCAACCTTACCGAAGCTTTTGGCTTCACCTATTATTATTATTTACCTATTATTCACCAAATATTAGGGTCCCATGACACTGGTGGGAGTTGCTACTATCTTCTTGCCAGCTGGAAATTGGTTTCTTCCCCTAGAGATTCCTCATAGACTTCCTTTTTCTGTCTTAATGTGCTTCAAGCCATTGGCTTCCAGCCATAACTAAGTGGCGAGATTGGTCTAATCTTCCCACTGGAAACAATTATAAAAGCCAGGGAAGATAAATAAAGCACATATTTGAAGGCACGGGGGAGTCACCAACACAGAAAACACATGAGGCTGTGATTCCTGCAAGGGGGAAGCATTCGGGTCAGTGCAGCATTCACACCATGGTTCCCCCCCCGCCCCGCAAAGCATTTTCTAGTTTCAGCACGGGGGCGGGGGTAGTTAAGTCTCAGCAGAAAACGCTGGGCTGAGCAACAGAAGTGTGAACTCATAATTTCTAAAGCAAGTAAGACTGGAAGAGCAAAATGTTTGAGGGCAGAAAACTATAGAGAATTGAGCTAACAAAAAATCTGTTCACTGTTTCCCCTTGAACTTTGTGGAGGGAGACACCAAGCCAGCCAGCAGAAACAGCCACTGAAAGCCTGAACTGCTGAGTAGATATTTCAGTAGCCATGTAGTTCTAGAGAGACAGAGGTTGGTGTCCAATCCCTGCCCTGGTGGATGGGATCTGGCAAATATCAAACTTCTGCAGAAAGTCTCACGTAGGCCCTGAACCTTCTGCAGAAAGTCTCATGTAGGCCCTGCCATCGGAATAAGGGCAAATTTGAAATAGACTAGCTGCTAACAAAGCCACAAACAACCTCTGGTGAGATCAAAGTGATCTGGTTCTACACATACCCGTCAAAGAAAATGTAACTCCCTTTGTAGGAAGAGGACCTCACTTAGCAACCCCACACTTTTTCATATGGAATGTATGGAATGCACAACGTGTAATACAAAATTATTTGTTATGCTAATAAAACAACAGGACCAAGTGACTGTGTATTAAAAGAAAGAAAGTGGGGCGCCTGGATGGCTAAGCCAGTTGAGTGTCCAACTTTGGCTCAGGTCATGATCTTGGTGTTCATGAGTTCAAGCCCCACATCAGGCTCGCTGCTGTCAGCACAGAGCCACTTCAGATCCTGTGTCCTCCCCTCTCTGCCCCTCCCCCACGTGCAGTCTCTCAAAAATAAACACACATTAAAAAAAGGTAAAGTAAAAATCACACCATGGGTGATTCAGATGGTAGAGTTTTCATATAGAAACTTTAAAATAACAGATTAACATGACCAAGAAAATAGAATAAAAGATGAAAAAAAATTACAGACGACACATGGAGCCTCTGAAGGTGAAATGGAAATTCTAGAATTCAAATGTCCAATAACTGAAATTAAGAATCTAATAAATGAGTCTAATTAGAAAATTAGAGCAGAACTGAGGATTAGAAAACTAGAAATCGGGTCATTAGACAGAGAAGGGATGGAAAACACAGCACAGAGCAGAAAATAGCATACGAGTTGGGGCAGGTCATCATGCATGTAATTGGAATCCCATAAGCAAAGACAGAGAATTGTCTAGAAGTAATAGTTGAAGAAACATAAAAAGCAACCAACAAACAAAACACAAAAAGAAAAAAAATACCAAAAAACTTCACACACTTAATTGTATCAGAAACTACCAGAAACTGACCACAAAGAGAGAGCATCTTAAAATCAGACAGAGAATGGGGAAAAAATATTATTTTCAAGGGGGCAACAATAAAACGCACAGCAAATTTTTCTGGGGAAGTGGGTGGAGGCTAAAAGACAGTGGAATATCTAAATTTTTTTTCTTTAACATTTATTTATTATTGAGAGACAGAGAGACACAGAGTGTGAGTAGGGGAGGGGCAGAAAGAGAGGGAGGGAGACACAGAACCCAAAACAGGCTCCAGACTCTGAGCTGTCAGCACAGAGCCCGACGTGGGGCTCGAACTCACAAACTGCGAGATCATGACCTGAGCCGAAGTCGGTCGCTCAACTGACTGAGCCACCCAGGCACCCCCAGTGGAATATCTATATTAAGAGAAAATACCCCTAGTAAATTTAAGTGAAATACAGACATTTTCGACCCACAAAGACTGCCAGTAGACCCACACTAAAAGAAATATTTAAACAACTTTTTCCAAGTGGAGGAATGTAATCCCGTATGGAAACAGGGGTGTGCAGGAAGGAATGAAGGACACTCAAAGAGTAAATATGTAGAGAAATATGAATAAAGAGTGACCATTTAAAACAATAGTGTCTTTTTTTCTCTCTGTGTTACACTATACTTTTTCTTACAAAATTTTGATCATAGCTTTTGTAACCACTTTTTTTGTTAAAAATATGTGAGCATTTTCTTATGTCATTAAGTATTGCCATGCAATATTATTTCAATAGCATTAATGATAAAGAAAATTGCCTCAATTTCTCTTATCTCTATTATTGGACATATTTGGTTCCCCCCCCCCAAGTTTTGCTAGTAAATAGTGAAGTAATGAATATCGTTATATACAGATATTTAAAGCTTTAAATAGACGAAGAATTACTTCATCAGGATAAATTCACAGAAGTGGAATTTCTGAGTGAGCTATACCTTAGCACGGGCTGCTCTAACAAAGTACCACAAACTGAGTGGATGATAAACTTCAGAAATTTATTTCTCATAGTTCTGGAGGCAGAAGTCTGAGATCAGAGTTCTGCTGAGAACCCTCTTAGAGGTTACAGACTACCAATTTCCTACTGTATCCTTACCTGGCAGGAACACTGTGAGCTAGCTCTCTGGCCTCTTACTCTGGGGCACTAATCCCATTCCTGAGGGGTCCTCTCTCATGACCTAATCACCTTCCCTTCCGCCCCCCCACCCCCGACTGCCACTATAAAACTATCACATTGGGGATTCTGATTCAACATATGACTTCGAGGCCACAGGGGATGGAGTAGGATGCAAACATTCAGTCTGCAACAAAGAGGCAATTCTTTTAAAAAAAGTTTATACAGATTGCCAAATAGGCCTCCAGAAGGGTGGCACCAATTTACAATCCCATCAAGTTTTTTTTGTCTGTTTTTTAAATTCTTCCCATTTTTTTTCTCGTTGTGAAGCTCTACCTTAATTTTCATTGTTTTCTCTATAAAATAATTAGATGAGAAAAGTAAAATGATACTGAAAAAAGCAAATATGAAAGCATATTTTTCTACTTGTGGATGCCTCTGTGAAGTGTTAGAGGGAATCGGACATTTTCCAGGCTCAGTCACCACAATCTGCCTTTTATCTTTCTAGGGTCAGTTCTTAGTAATCTATTATGGTTCTGAAAATATCTGAGGGCTCATGTGAATGCAGAGAACAATAACTTCCAAAGACTAACTTTCCCTTCTGGTGTTTTCCCGGCAGATCTCCTATAGGTCAAAAGCTGCAGTTCTCCCAATTTACCACTAAGTGTCAGGCAGGGAATAGTCAATCGTACATGTTTTGATGATTTCTTCAGACTTGTAGCCTCTTTCACGTGGACATGTTCAATGAGAAAGCACATTGTATAAGCACACAGTGAACTTTCTCATCCACTTCTCTTTAGATGCTGAGAAGAAAATAATAATCTGGTGCTTTTCTCTCAAAATTAAAAAAAAATCATCTGTCTATTCACAAAAATACCTTTCTTGAGCTTTCCCCCTACCTTGTTCAGTTACTTGATATTTTAAACATTTTTCAGCAATAAATCTTCATTGTCGTGTTTATATTTGTAAGAAATGCACCATAAAGGATTCCTGGCCAAATGCGAATCAAGCCCAAACACATCAAATTAATAAACTCTGTAAAAATTAAATACTTGGGACACCTGGGTGGCTCAGTTGGTTAAGTGTCCAACTTCAGCTCAGGTCATGATCTCACAATTAGTGAGTTCAAGCCCTGCATCGGGCTCTGTCTGACAGCTCAGAGCCAGGAGCCTGCTTTGGATTCTGTGTCTCCCTCTCTCTCTGTTCCTCTGCTGCTCTTACTCTGTCGCTCTAAAAAATAAATGAAACATTTAAAAAATTAAAAAAAAATACTTATTCAACTCCAACTATAGATTTGAAAGGAAACTAATTCATCCCCCTCATTACCACTCAGGGTTTTCCGACCAGATTATATCAAAAAGATAGTCTTGTCAGGTGGTCCATAAAAAAAGCCATGATTCAAATAAAAAAAAAAAACATATGGCTCAACACATCAATGTAGTCAACAATTTCATAAATAACTTTTTCTAGGAGATGTGAGAGTCCCAAAGTTATTTCCTGCTGCTTAGAAATATTTTTTACCCAGATCAACTCCTGATTCCAGTTTGGAGACACTGACAATTGTTGTAGAAAATTCGTACTTTAACAAACACCCAGAGAAATTTAAACACTTTGATCAAAAAGTCAAACAGACTATTGGGATAAAAGCATTGTATTATTTTTGTGTGATGTTACAACACATTTATACCTAGTTTCAAGGTTCACTTTTGTTATGAGTTGGATTGTCCACCCAAAAAAGATCTGTTGGAGTCCCAGTCCCCAGTACCTCAGAATGTGACCTTATTTGAAAAGAGAGTCATTGTAACTATAATTATTTAAGATGAGGTCACATTGGAATACGAACGGGTCCCATCTTTTGGTGTGACTGATGTCCTTATAAGAAGATGACTTTATGAAGACAGAAGCAGAGTGCCTGAGCGGCTCAGTCAGTTAAGTGCCAGACTTCGGCTCAGGTCATAATCTTACGGTTTGTGAGTTCAAGCCCTGTATTGGCTTGTTGCTGTCAGCACAGAGCCTGCTTCAGATTCTCTGTCCCCCTCTCTCTATGCCCCTCCTCTACATATTCTCTTTCTCTCACTCTCCAAGTAAATAAATAAAAACTTAAAAAAAACAAGAGAGAATGCCACGTGATGATGAAGGAAGAAACTGGAATTGTACAGTTGCAAGTCAAGGAATACCAATGATTTCCTTGCAGATTCTTCCCCCAAAAAAGGATTCTGCTACAAGTTGCAGAGGGAGTTTGAACCTGTCAGCACCTTGATTTTGGACTTTAAGCCCCCAGAACTGTGGTATAATACATTTCTGTTGTTTTAAGCTACCCAGTTTGTGGTGCTTTGTTAAGGCAGCCCTCGGAAACTAATAAAACTATCTTTAGAACAATACAAATTCATTAAAACTGCTTAAAATTGGATTCATTTATGAGTTAGGGAACTAGTTCAACAATTTACTAGAGTTAATGATTAACCATGTATATCAAGCATTTTACAAATAGTATTAAAGGACGTTCTTCTCAATTTGTTAATGAATTTGTTTTGTAATGATAAACTTTGTGCTCTCATGGACTGCCATCTGATGGTGGTGGGAATCAATAACCTTATAGCATGCTCTCAATTGGTGGGCCATCCACTGGTGTCTCTTTGGATTTGCTTGTCCACGTACTAACGTGTCTCTGAAGACAATGGTCCTACAGAATGTCTTTCAAGACCAATTTTAAAGACTTGTAAGAAGAGCCTAGACCGAGTGTGTTGCCGGGATCATGCTATTCATACACAATGTCTCAAATCGCAATTGAGACTTCCAAGATGGCCCATAAATGTTTGTTGACAGCAATTTAAAAAGCAGCTAATTAGGGGTGCCTGGGTAGCTCAGTCAGTTGAGTGTTTGACTCTTGATTTCAGCTCAGGTCATGATCTCACAGTTTGTGAGTTCAAGCCCCACATCAGGCTCTGTGCTGACAGCACGAAGCCTTCTTGGGATTCTCTGTCTTCTTCTCTCTATCCCTCCCTGCTTGCTCTCTTTCTCTCTCAAAAATAAATAAACATTTAAAAAATAAAAAAGAGCTAATTAGAAAAATATTTCACTGAGGTAAAACATGTTTATTCATTCATTCATTCTGTATTTATTGAGTGCTATGATAATGTTACCATGATAATGATAATGTTTTTGGCAAAAAAAAAAAAAAAGGATGACACTATTTTAGAACAACAGAAAAAATGGAGAGCAGGAGGGAATGCGGACCAGCCACACTTTGTAACTCATCCTCCTTGTCAGTAAAGGCCACATTTGCTCCATAAATAATTGATGATTTGCTCCCTAAACTTAGTTGTGAAGTATAATTTAAGGATGAGTTAGCACCATTATTTTAGGTGAATGGAAATTACTGACACTGCATCATTTAATATCATTGTTGTCTGTGAGTTTTCAGAGTGTTGATGTTCAAGATAAATTCCTCAGACTTCATTTTCTTTCTGAACCCCAAATTGGCTGTTTCTTTTTTTTTTTAATTTTTTAATGTTTTTATTTATTTTTGAGACAAAGAGAGACAGAGCATGAACGGGGGAGGGTCAGAGAGAGGGAGACACAGAATCTAAAACAGGCTCCAGGCTCTGAGCTGTCAGCGCAGAGCCCGACGCGGGGCTCGAACTCACAGACCGTGAGATCACGACCTGAGCCGAAGTCGGACGCTCAACCGACTGAGCCACCCAGGCGCCCCCAAATTGGCTATTTCTTAACAACAACAAAAAAGTATATCCTTAACTCTATGTTGTGAAAATGAAATAAAACTCTGAATTTTTCCCCTAGTGGGAAGGTTGTATAGGTGAACTCTCTGGAGATCTTTCAAACAAAGGACCCATGCAAATCCAAATTATTACCCTAGTCAGAAAATCGTTTATCAAGCGCTCACATGTCCCAAGCACTAAGGTGGATTAGTTTCTTACTCACCTACTCACCGCAGCCCTGTGGGAAAGGTGCTGATATGAAAAGCAAAGTGAGCTAGTCACTCAGTGGGGTCTGACAGTAAATGCTGTGGCGGGGATGTGAGCAGGAATTCTGGCTTCAAAGCCTGTGAGCACTTGTAGCACACCTACTATGTGCTGGAGGTACCAGAGCAAACAAGGCAGAGGACACGTGGGGAGCTGGAGCTGACGGTCTAGCAAGCCTAACTATTACAGTATAGACTGTCATTTTCTTCTCCAGGGCTTCTTTTCTTTCCCTTGTTCAGTAAGCTGCCTCCCATTACCAGCGCGCCATCAGCCATTATACCGATTTTGGCTGTTTATGCAGTGAAAATATCAGGTGCTTGGGGAGTGTAATTGTTTGTGGGTCCCTGACAGAGAAGTCGACGGCACCAAACCTTGGATCTAACTCGTTCAGACTACAACAGTTCATTCACAAAGCAAGAAGCTCCATCTGACTAATGTTTTGCACATATCATTTCACTTCCAAATGTCAAGTACTCTTTTTTTTTAAACTGTAAAGTAGTTAACAACACACTAAAAATCCTTTAAATGTGTTTCAGTTGAGGTATTCACATGCACATAAGTTGTGGCTGCGGCTTACTCACTTTTCACATGTTTGACAAACATGGTTTTACTACCAGGCTACAACTCACTGAAACGGACCTTAATATCAAAGGGCTCCCTTGCACGTTTTTCACAAGTGGGTCTTTGTCCAGTGTACACGAATTTAGGTAATTGCCCTTTTTTCACAACTGGCAGGCAGGAGTTCTGTTCTTGCTTAGTTTACTTTTAGCCCTAAATTTCCCCTCACAATTTCAATTCTTGTGCTTTCTTTTGCATTATGAGTTCTAGTTAAACTGAGCAAGTTGATCTCCTACTCTTAGAAAAGCATTTCAAACCAAGCAATGTGCATTTTGTTCCTGGGAGCAACATGACTCTCCAAACATGAAAGAAGGTTTTCGTTTCACCCAAGACATACAGGCATTTTTATTGGCATACCAAAAATTTGATAGTTTTTGTTTTCTAAACTGACGTTAGTCCATAATTTATTTGCCAGACACTTCACCCAGGCCCTCTTCTTTCCCTAGGTCTGATGTCTTTCTCCTTTCTAAGGTATTGTTCTAGTTGGAGATATCTGCATCAGTAATGGGATGGTCATACCTGGTCAGTAGGAAGAGACCCAGGTAATTGTGTGTAAGTCTGCAGAAATACTCCAGAAACCTGGCTGAGTCTTCCTGGAAAATCCCAATTGTTAATGGGACCATCATCCCTTTCTCGTATGTGTCCCGTTTCCATTAGCATTCCACCTGTACTTAATTGCCTGTGTTTCGACAAAGCAGCACCTGACTCTTAAAATTTTCCCTTAACTTAGAGTGAAGTTACAGAAAGGAATCATTTCTTTTTCATTGAAGATCGTAAAAAGAGGTAGGTTAATGAAATCGTTTTGTTCTTAGCATCACCAAATTTAGTACTAAGAAGAGCCAATTTCCTAACAATTTAGCACATTTATTCTTCCAAGTCAAAGAGCACATCTGAACTGTCTTTAACGCAAAGTTCTTAATGTAGGGCCGGGCACACTTTGGCACTCGATAGCTATGACTGACTGACTGACCACCCCACAACTGTTTGTCTGAGGTTGCCAAGAAGGTTTGGCACACATGTCCTCAATTAACAGATTGGATAGTTGCTAATTATCTGGATGAAGGATTTGGCTCCCTGAGCTTGCCTTTTCCTGCAAACAGGAGGAAAAGATTCCACCATAGTGTTCTGAATTATTGGAATTTGTCCCCTGTGGCCTACAATGATGTCACACTGACATTTTCTCACAAGAAATTTTTGAGGTGAATCTGGAGTTTAGAAAATTAACCTAATGGATTAAATAAGTGATTGAGTGTTGAAAGGACAGTAACCCGAATGCTCTAATTGTGATGAAGACTTTAGAAATGCAGGTTTGGGGAAAATGTTGTTTTCAGGAAATTTAATTATTTCCATGGTTAACTACTGACAGTCCCTTGGTAGACTGCCCACTAAGTAGGTTGTCCGTGACAAGTTGCTTGTCTACACTGGCTTCCTTTGCCACCCAAATGTACTTCTGATGCCTTCCTATATCATAGCCCACCCTCATCAGCAATATAAACTCATTTGACATCAGCACGACAAAATCGCACTGTGAAAGGGAAAGTTTTAGACAAAATACAAAACGCGTTGCACATACGTAAACATTTTACAAGAGTTAGAAATTTCTTTTGCTTTTAGTTCTTATTATAGATTACCTTTAAAAACATATATTTTGTTTTAAGGAAAGTATAGTGAACATCTTACTTTGATGACCCAGAATCTTATTGAATCCCAGAGGTTTAAATTTCAACATCAATTTCATCATAGACTACCACAACTGTGTTAGAAGACAAACTAGCTTAAATGTATACCAGTTTCAATATTTGAAAGTTTTTTCCGTGTCATAAAACATGCAAAATGAAAATAAGACTAGGGGTGCCTGGGTGGCTCATTCAGTTAAATGTCCAAATCTTGATTTCAGCTCAGGGCTTGATCTCTCCCTTTCTCCCTCTCTCTCTGCCCCTCCCCCTCTCATGCTCGCACTCTCTCTCAAAATTAAATAGATAAACATTAAAAAAAAAAAAAAGAAAGAAAGGAAGACCAACAACAAAAGCAAAACAACTATACCAACAAAACCTAGATAGAATATTAATTCTTAAGCCTGACTTCCCGGGATTGAAAATGGCTCTTGTACTTCCTGGCTTTGTGCTCAAGAGCAATGACTTAAGCCTTCTGTGCAATAATAGCCTCATCTGTAAAATGGGGATAATAATAATTATACCTATCTCATAGGGCTGTTAAGAGGATTAAATGAATCAGTTAATACAAATAACTTGGTGCAGTGCTTGATACATCATATATGTTAAGATTAATAAATGCCAGCTATTATTAATTTGGAATTTTCAAGCTAGTTTTGATTTGTTGTTTTGTAGTTATTTTATTTGAAATAACTGAGATCATTATATACATATATATATATACATACATATATATATATTTACGTATATAATTTAAGTTTATTTTGAGAGAGCTTGTGTGCCTATGCAGCAAGGGGGAGGGGCAGAGAGGGAGAGAGGGGAAAAGAGAGAATCCCAAGCAGCCTCCATGTTGTCAGCACAGAACCCAACGCAGGGCTTGAACTCACGAACCATGAGATCACCAGCTGAGCCTGAAATCAAGAGTCGGAGGCTTAACCAATTCAGCCACTCAGGCACCCCAATATATATATTTTTAAAAATTTTAATTCGACTGTAGTTAACAACAGTGTTATCTTAGTGTCAGGCGTAGAATGTGGTGATTCAACTGTTTCATATATGACTCAGTGCTCATCAATATTCATTTAAGTTTTGAGCATAATATGTATAACAAGTTGCCCACCCTAAAGTAACTTTAATTTGAAAAAATTTGCCAAAGGCACCTGGGTAGCTCAGTTGGTTAAGCGTCTGACTCTTGATTTCAGCTCAGGTCACGATCCCAGTTCGTGATGTGGAGCCTTGCATTGGGCTCCATGTTGACAGGACAGAACCTGCTAGGGATTCTCTCTCTCTTGCCCTTGCTCTGCCCCTCCCCCACTTATGTACACTATGTCTCTCTGTGCCTCTCCCTCCCTCTCAAAATAAATAAACATTTTTAAAAAATATAAATAAGTAAATACATATTTCAAAAAAATATATGTACCCCTATGTTTATTGTTTATTGCAGGGTTATTTATAATAGCCAAGATACGGAAGCAATCTAAGTGTCCATCAATGGATGAATAGGTGAGGAATATGTGACTATACATATATAATAATTCAGTGTAAATATTTAATAAAGATAAAATATTACACACCCATAAAAAAGGATGCGATCTTGCCATTTGTCACAACATGGATGGACCTAGAGTGTATTCTGTAAGCGAAATAAGTCAGACTGAGAGACAAACACCATATGATTTTGCTCGTATATGGAATCTAGAAAACAAAACAGGTGAAGACTACACAAAAAGCAGAATCAGACTTACAAATACAGAGAACAAACTGAAGGTTGCTGGAGGGGAGGGGAGGGGGGGATGGGCAAAATGGGTGAAGGGGAGTGGGAGATACGGGCTTCCAGTTATGGGATGAACAAGTCATAAGAATAAAAGGCACAGCATAGAGAATATAGTCAATGATACTGCAACAGTGTGGTGTGGTTATGGTGACGGATGGTAGGTGCACTTGCAGTGTGGCTAGCACGACATATAGAGGAGTTTAGTCAGTATGTTGTGCACCGGAAACTATTACAACATTGCGTGTCAACTGTGCTTAAGTAAAACATTTTTTTAGTTAAAAACACTCTTTTTGGAGAAATTACCCTTTAGAAGGTTGTTGGCAGTTTCAGTTTCTAGAAGTGAAAAACGATACGAATTCATGTTGATAAACTCTCTAAGATGAGCCTTTAGTGAAACATGTTAGACTTCCTGGAACACACGGAGAAGCTGTGGCCTAGGTGGACATGTGCTGCGCTTAGAGAGGTAAATGGTATGCATCATTGCCTTTAGTTTTCAAGACAGAAGAAAAATGTCCTGAAAAATTTAAGATTTAAAGTTGTGGTGCCCCACACAAGCTAAAAATCCTAGATCTAGAAAATGGGACTATTATTGTTGCCTTTATATTTTATTATTTTTTTAATGTTTATTTATTTTTGAGAGAGAGAGAGAGAGAGAGAGAGAGAGAGAGGAGACAGAGCACGAGCAGGGGAGGGGCAGAAAGAGAGGGAGACACAGAATCCAAAGCAGGCTCCAGGCTCTGAGCTGTCAGCACAGAGCCAGATGCAGGGCTTGAAGTCACAAACCTCGAGATCACAACCTGAGCCGAAAGTCGGATGCTCAACCGGACTGAGCCACCCAGGCACCCTGACTTTTTCTTTTTTAAGTTTACCAGTGTGCCAGAGATAGAGAGAGGGAGCAGAGGAGGGTCAGAGAGAGGGGCGGGGGAGAGAGAATCCCAAGCAGGTTCCTCGCTGTCAGTGTGGAGCCCAACACCGGGCTTGAACCATGAGATCATGACCTGAACCAAATCAAGAGTCGAATGCTTAACTGACTGAGCCACCCAGGTGCCCCCATTGTTGCCTTCTATAGACTGTTCCGGCTGCCTTCAGACAGCAGAAGAGTGGTTCTGGGGAAAGGACAGTGTGAAGGCACAGGGCTGACAAGGTGAGAACTTCAGTGCTGACACAGTGCTAGTCTCTCGACTTGGCACCCGGGGAAATCAGGGCCTGGAACAGTGGTAATGACTTTGATTAGACATTGGTTCGAGATTTCCCTGAGCCCTCAGGTTCAAGGTAACAACCTGAAGAGATAGCAGTGGGGAATGAAAGCCTTTGGCAGACCAACTTGACCAACAGGTGGCAACACAAGTCCAGGGAGGTTGAGTGGATTGCTAAGTTTTCTCCGGTAGCCTGGGATAAAGGTAGCACGAAAGCTGTGATTTCTTAACTTCTCATCAAATCCTCTTTCAACTTCCTTCCAAGGCCTTTTAGCAATTTAAATATTTGGTTAGAGTATAATGGTGCCCGTAACTCTTAGATGCTAATGTTGCAAACCCTGTCACTGTACTGTGTCTCACTCTTGAAGGTGATGTGCATGTGTCTGGGGAGAAACTACCTGGGAGAGAGTAGCTTCAGATAAACAGATCAAGAGCTGTGCTTGACAATGTGTGGAACGTGAAATATGCTTTGGTCCACTCCTGATCTCTGGTTACACCACTTCCATTTCTGTGTACTGACAAAAGCAGAGGACGCCAGAGGAAGCTTCCTACACATAATATCCAGGAGGGCGGTTTGGAGCCTGTCCCCCTGTAATTAGGGCAGGCAAAAGTGTTCCCAATGTTTTTTCCTGCGTTAAGAAAATGAGTATCTTGAGCTTTTCCCTCCAGCAAAGACTGTCTGTTAATACCCCGAGTACTTTCAGATTTATTGTGACAAGTGATACGGTACCATGTTCAAGGAAGAATTTTGGGATGCGTGCCTTGGAAACTTTTTTTTTTTGTTGCCCATCTGTTTTGCTTGTCGCAATTCCTGTTTGTTTAAGATGTATGTGTGCCAGAAATGTGGAAAGAATGTGTGTAGCGACAAGTGCTATCGAGCCATTTTCACACTGGACTTATGGGAAGCATGTGCTCCCCATCTGTGAAGTTTTCATTTTATGCAAATTTAGAAAATATATTCTTATGTCATGTTGCCTTAATGCCCAGGGGTAAATTGGAACACACATAAGGAAGAGAGAGACAGGGAGGAAATCACCTCACGCCCAGTGACAGGGTGGCCTTGCTATGACTGAAGGAAAGTCTGAGATGCATGTGATTTGTCAAGAGTGGAAGGCCGTAGAGAAATTTTCTTTCCAAGGGTGTTGCATGCAGTAAAGCAGTATGTCTTTAAGAAGATTGATTTTTAATCTGTGAATGAGATTATAGGAGTCCCTATCTCAAGAAGCTTTGAATCGGGGAGAGAGAGAGCGAGCGAGAGAGAGAGAGACAGAGAGAATACATGCTACTCTGTGGGTCTTCCCTGTCTTTTGGAACATTCTATGATTACAGCCTCAGATATTCTCTGAGTTCTAAAGAAGAGTATTTTTAAGGAGGACAGCATTGTGTCAGTAATGTTTCTGAGAGGTTGTGACTGGAGTTCTGTTTATTATGCCAGGTACCAACCTGGTCAATAAGCATGTTAGAGTAAGGTCCCCAAAATAAATGGGGAAAGAAACTGCTCTTAGAGCACAGCCCTGCAGACCTGATGTGGATTAGAGAAGCTACCTGAACCCGTGACTGCTTGCGGGATGTTCTGGGACTGCGTCAGGTGAAGACGAATCCTCGCTTCATTAGTAACCCCATTTGAGGGTGTTGGGTGGACATATGTCTTTGTGTCCCATGTCAGCATGAATAGAACGACTTAAAACTTATCAGAATCTATTCTCGGTCTTCGAAACAATAATACAATAAAACCCTGAATATAAATGAAATTTTTATACAACTAAGACAGTAAGGATTCTAAGACACAGATGGTGAAGGGGTCTCAGAAAAGCAACTAAAATGCTGAGTTCAGCTAGTGGCATTCAGACGGCACAGAGCTGGTGCTCTGAACCCAGAGGAGGACTACAGAGGACCATGGAAGGTTTCAGGAGTATGTGACCTGTGCAGTCCCACAAGGCCCCATCCTAAGAAGGGTCCTGAGCTAGGTTGAATGCCTTGCTGTCGCCACCTTGAAGTTATTAATTATTTTTATTTTATTTTATTATTTTTTTGAAGTTATTAATCATTTTTAAACAGAGTGCCCACATTGTTATTTTGCACTGGGCTTTGTAAATTATGTAGCTTGTCCTGCTGAAGACAAATACAAACAAATATTAGCAAACCCAAACGGAGCTTGAGAAGGAAGGTTGAGACTCACAGGTCAAACCTGAGCAACAGGAGGGCCGAGGGTAGCCGCAGTCTTTCCCCTCACTTTGTCCTCGGTATTGGTGTCCTCCCAGAGGCAGTGGGAAACAGGAGGTTGGAGCCAGGGCCCTCTGTGCGGGGTGGCTGGTGCTCAGCCTCACCGCCGTGGACTCCTCTCAGTTACTCCCAGCGTGGCCTTGGATCAACAGCTGTTTTGCTCCTGGTAATTGTCTGGGAGCCCTCAACACAGTGCTCTCTGTTAAATGTTGCCCCACTGACATGTGATGGTGGTAGTGGTGAGGGGGCAGGGGGTATAAAATTCAAGAACTCCGGTTAGGTTGTTAAGTTTGAGATGTCTGTCTACTCATAAGCTGCTGTAGGTGAGGGATATAATGCAGGTGGTTGGACGTAAGTATCCAAAACTCAGATGAGTTCAAGGGTCCCGTAATTGAACTTGTTAGCATCTGTTTCCTTTGGTTCACCATGGCCCCTCTTAGGGATTCAACTAAATGCTTACGCGAGGTATTTTTGTTTTGTTTTGTTGTTTTGTTTTAGTTGTCTAGGGAGAGAGAAGGAAAAGTGTTACTTTAATCTTCCACTTATACTTATTCTGCATTTTATATAATGATTTTATATAATGATAAATAGGTCACTAGGTGACAACAGTGAGTTGGGGATGGCATGAGATAGAAGGGAATGTTAAGATGCAAAGGAGCAGCTGGAGGTAGCCACACTTGGCTGAATATTTTTAATTGCCCTGCCCTGACTCTTCCCCAGCCCACTGAGTTTGGCTTATGAGGGACTTGCTGCTGGAGACGGGTCGGCTAGCTCAGAGCTCAGCCCATACCAGGAGATTAATAAACGTCTGTGAAATCAATGGCATGCCCTCAAAAAAACCTTTTTTAAAATTGAATATAGGGTAAGTTACCTAGGGTCATCTAGACCCTCAGAAGACCTAGTCATATTCAGAGGTTCTGTCTCCATAAGTGGAAATATGTTGCCATTATTATTATTATTATTATTGACATTACCCATTATTGGTTTACCTCATGTGCCAAACATGCTGGAGCCAGACACACACACACACACAATGAAAGAACGTTAGTAAAGAAGAGGAAACACTTAAAACAATTTTTTTTGGTGCTTCTCAGTAAGGCTTCACGCTTAAAAATGTGTCTCTAGTAAGTTCCTAGAGAATCTCTACCACCTCCCCCACTAAGAAGTTAGTTGGGTGTACCTCTATTAAATACAAAACAGAAAATGGATTCCACTTGATCATGGTGGATAATTCTTTTAAGGTACTATTTAATTCGATTTGCTAGTGTCTTGTTGAGAACTTTTGCATCCAGTTTCATCAGGGATATTAGCCTGTAATTCTCCTTTTTAGTGGGGTCTTTGGTTTTGGAATCAAGGTAATGACTGGCTTCATAGAATGAGTCTGGAAGCTTTCCTTCCATTCCTATTTTTTGGAACAGTTTGAGAACAGTAGGTATTAACTTTGCTTTAAATGTCTGGTAGAATTCCCTTGGGAAGCCATCTAACCCAGGACTCTTATTTCCAAATTATGAAAGGAGCCCGAATATCCACCAACTGATGAATGGATTAAGAAGATATGGTGTAGGTATATATAATAGAATAGCATGCGGCAATGAAAAAGAATGAAATCTTGCCATTTGCAACAATGTGGATGGAACTGGAGGGTAATATGCTAAGTGAAATAAGTCAGAGAAGGACAGATCTATGATTTCACCCATATGTGGCGTTTGAAAAACTTAACAGATGATCATAGGAGAAGGGAAAGAAAAATAAGATAAAAACAGAGAGGGAGGCAAGTCATAAGGGACTCTTAAATACAGAGAACAAACTGAGGTTTGGTGGGGGTGAGGTAAATGGGTGATGGACATTAAGGAGGGCACTTGGGGTCTCGTCTCATTACTCACTGTAGAACTTGAAAAATTCACTATGGTTTAAAAGGACAAAGTTAACTTAGATAATTTCAATGGACCTTTCAAGCTCTAATATCCATAATCTAGTTTAGGTAAGGAAAAATTCATATCAACAGGTACTCTAAACTAGATTAGATGAGACAGAATAAAATACTGAGCTTTTTCATTTTGGGAGAGAGAGAGCTTGAGTTTCCTAGGAGAAAGAGGCTTTGAGAACTGACTTTTCAATTCTGAGTATGTTACAGCCAAATGCCAATCTGTCCCGTTATTTCACATGGCTTTTCTCTAGTGACTGGCTCTTGTCCTCAAGCTGTCTTTTATTGCCAGGAATCCCCTTGTAGTGAGTTGAATGATGCCCCCCAAATGATAGGTCCACATCCTAATCCCCAGAACTTGTGAATATGGACTTATTTAGAAAGGGAGTCTTTGCAGATACAATTTAATTAAGGAACTCGAGATTGTTTAGGTGGGCCCTAAATCTAAGGACAAGTGTCCTTAGGAAGATACACTGGTAAAGCAGAAGAAGGCCATGTGAAGACAGATGAGAGTAGAGTTCTGCAGCCACACCCCAACGAATGCATGGGGTCACAAGAAGTTGGAATCGGTGAGGGAGAATTCTCCCATAAGAGTCTTGGGAGATAGCTGTCATCTAGTGGCTACGCTGAGATAGTGGCTACGCTGTCACTTTAATTTTGGGCTTCTGACCTTCAAATCTGCTAGAGAGAGTATGTTTGTGTTGTGTTAAGCCACGCCAGTTTGTGGTCATTTGTTACAGCAGGCTTGGGAAACTAATACGCGTCCTGTGATGTTCTTGCATTCTAGAAGCATTCTTCACTGTACCTCACCAAAGTTCCACTCACTAGTGATGTGGTGCTATTTCAAAGGGATCTGGCTACGTGAACAGCCATGTCATCTGATCAACCAAGGTTTATCTGCATGTCTTGATAATTGTGGGTCGCACTTGCATTGATTTCTCTAGAGATTTTTCCGCCTGGATGAAAGTAATATAGGATTTGTATAATACTTTGTACGTCAAAGACTTTTCAGGAACATTTCCTCATTTCTCCAACATGTCCCGTTAAACAAATTAGAGGTCTCATCATCCCCATTTTGCATATGAGGAAACTGAGCAACAGTAGAACAATAGAGCAACAATAAGTGACTTACCCCAGGACACCCAAACAGTAATACTACAGGTAAGACTGGAACCCAAGTCTTTGGTTCGAAGGATACTCATCTTCTCGTTGTCAAATGACCGATGGAGAGATAGCCTGAACACAGTAACCTATGAACGCTTCTCAAATCATGACAAAGAGGTAACTGTCTATGCTGGTTACTTGCAGAGCTGCTAGCTACCTAATAACTAACTCTACCAACATTATGAAAGTAATCCCCATCTCACTTAGAGTGAAAGTCACATTCTTAATAATGGTCCACAATATCTGGCCCCACCTTTTACTGCAGGCTCTCCTCTCTCGCCTCAACCTCTGCAACTCTCCGTTGCCCCAAGCTCTAACCATCTCTCTTAAAGTGCTGCTGCCCCACGCCGGCTAGATGGGCTCTCCTCAAACACTTGTCTACCCTCAGCCCGAACAACCACCCTCCAGTTATCCTTATTGCCGGCTCCCGTGCTTCCATATCACCTTTCCGGTGAGGTCCACCTCAACCCCATCTAATTAGAATGAAATCTGACCCCCCCCCACTCCCCCCACTACCCATTGTGTTTTGCTCTCCTGCTTTATTTTCCTCCATATCGCCATGCATTCTACTGATCCCCGAAGGATGAGTGAGACTACAAAAGGTAACCTTAAAAATGAGAAGAAAAGACAGTTTTATCCATGAAAACATCACCAACAAAGGAATGGGAGAATAAAAGCCGGGGGTTGTCCTGGAGCCAACATAAAAGACCAACTGTGCGCTTTAAAGTTTCTATGTCACAGGATGTGTGCTGCCCGTGGCCAGGGCGTTGCTTCCTTCAGAAGCCAGTCAGGTGGAACCCTCTGGGCCCTGCTCTGGCTGCCTCCAAACCAGAGCATCAGTGATGGAAGGGAAATATCAAAATAGCACCTCTGAATGAGATGTAAATAATGATTTGAGAAGTTTTCTTTCTTTTGTTTTAATTTACAAGGAAGAGATAAAGTGTATCAGCAAGATAATCACAGAGTAGCCGCCTAAGATATTCTGATATAAACAGGAAGTTGGTCTCAAGGAATACTGATGGGATTCTGCCTGTCCGCCTGCCGCAAGGTCAACTGTCACACCCGCCTGTGGCTGCAAGTGCAACATGGGGGCCAGTATTGCAGGATTCACCGCTTGCTCAAAGAGAGGAAAACGAAAAATATTTTTAAGACGTGGAGTATAGATATGGTGAAACAAAATCAAGTCTTAGTCAAAGAGGGGAGTGTTGTGTGTATCAAATGTCTGTGAAGTTCAAAATGTTATTGTTAAGACTTTGACAGGAAATTTAAGGCTGACAGTTAAAATGAAAATAAATGAGTTTCTGCCATCTCTAATAAGGATTTGGAAAGAGACCATTAACTCTCCTTGACCATGTGGATTGGAGAATAATGAACTGAGTCCTTTCTGCCCTCGTGTCCCTCCATTTTACCCTATGAAGAAGAATCTAATTATGGTAGGAGGGGAAACATAAAAAGCAAACCACAGTGCCAAGGTGGAGTCACCAGCTCCCACGACAGCAAACCAAGACTCAATTGTAGTTGCAACCTCTCTAGGAGTGGAATTTTAAACCAATCAGCCAGGAATTTTCAGGGTTGGCACTCATGTCAGTGGGCTTCCTCCATCTCCCAAAGGAAGATGAGGTAATCCACCTCCCCCTAACAAGAACCCCACTCCCCCCCTCCCAGGGAAGGTGACCTTGCCTGAAGCAATCCTTTCTTTTCTTTTGCTGGTAATTTCTTGCCCCACCCTTCTCCTAATAGAAACCTATCTTGTACAGTTCCTCAGAGCTCCCCTCTGCTTGCTAGGTGGGATGCTGCCCGATTCCTGAATTGCTTAATACAGCCAATTTGACCTTCACATTTACTCTATTTAATTTTTTTTTTAACACTAGACTGGAGTGCAACAAAGCACATGGATTGGCTCACAGCCCTGCATTTTTACTTTCAAGGGAACTGAACTTGTACAAGCCCCTAGCCTCTCCCAGCCTAGTTCCTCTTCTCAAATACTACTGACCTCACCTGCCTCCAAGGCTTGTAGTAAGAATCCAGTTTTATCATAAATGTTAAAAAGGGTCAATGTTGAATAGGGGACATGTCAGACGGCCTCAAGCTAGGTATGTGAACGTTCTGCAAGTTGTTTAAAACCCGTAAAACTCAGTTTTCTCCTCTGCAAAATGGGGATAATAATAGTGACATCTTCACAGAGTTGTAAAGATTAAAAGAATCCACGAAGAACTGCTTAGAATAAGCTTGCATAAAGTCAATGCATATTATCATCATTGTAACAATAGTTGTTCTAATTATTGGTTAATTAAATAATTGTTATAAATATTTAGTATAGGGCTTGGCATGCAGACAGAAGGTGCCCAGGAAATAATAGTGGATAAACTAAATTTTCCAACTAGTGACTTCCAGGAAAATGCTTCTTTTTTTCCCTTGGGTATTCCAGCCAGAATGAAGTGTACTCACATCAAGTTTCCATTTACACAGTAATGTATCAAATGCCAGAAAAACAGGTACACTGTGCTGCTCCAGGATTTGTGTTGGAGAATAAATATGTCTATTGATGTTGGGGAGGCAAGGCATTGATAAAGACCAACAGTTCTGTACATGAAAGTCCCAGAGAACCATAGAACTTTCCTAAAAAATGGAGGATTTAGAGCTACTAATCTATAGGCAGTTATTCTGTTTGATCCTTGTAGTAACTAGAGATTGGCATTGTTACATGTTTACATGTGAAGAAAGCAGACCTTAGTGTGTAAAGGCAAACTGCTCTGAACTCAAATTCAGGCTTGTCTGATTCCAGAATCCCTATAACTACCCACTTAGCAGGATAAAACCATGAGCAAGACCAAGGCCCTTGCATGTAAAGTGCTTATCAGTGTCACTTTGGAAGTTAGGACAACTATGGAAATGGTGGAAGTTGAGACAAAAATGGAAACGTTTCAGGGTCAGGAGTCTGATTATAAATGGAGGAAGTTCCTGCTTTCAGAGGTTCAAAGGAGAGAGGTTCAAGGGAGAGAAGTCACATGGGGATGGGGATCAGGATAAGCTTTACAGTGAGCCAGTTCTAGAAGGGATATTGATTTTCCTGGGCAGAGCTAAGGGCAGGAGATGGAGAGGAGACAGCTTTTCGGGGCGAGGCAAACAGAATGCCAGGCCAGAAGCCAGTGAAACCTGTGTTTTCCCCGCGCTGCCGCTTGGTGGCTCTGTTACCAGCAAGTTTTTGATCTCAGCCTTTCTGGCTCTCAGGGGTTGTGAAAATCAGGGGCAGACATGCCCAGTGCCTCAATCAACAATGCTATTATTATGATTTCTCCAGGTAGCTCAGGGTTAGAGGCACAAAGAAGAAAAGTAAGTGCCCTAGTTAAGGGCATGCTCAAGAATAGAAGTAACAGAGGGAAACAAATGAAATAGTTAAACAAGAAAGAAAAATTTGTCTGTACGAATACACACGTGTGTGTGTGTGAACAGGAACTCAGACACATAACAAAAACACAGGAATATTCCACCGGTGTCTTTGAAGTTGGTGGAGCTGGAGCTGGAGACCATTTTCACTTTTAGGAATAAAAATGATGGTTGCTTTGCTAACTGCCTTCTTTTCCATATCTGGAGACCTACCAGGACAAGAAAAAGAAGTATGTTCCCCTGTCTTCAAATTCTTTAGTCAGAGACTCACCGACTCCAATGAAATGTGGGGTCTAGTCAAGGGGGCTGATCCCAGAAATGTGGCATATTTCTCACGACCACAGGACTAAAAAAAAGCACTCCAAAACAAGCAGCAACCCAAAAAAACAACATATTGCCATCCTGCAAAAAAATCCAAGTGTGCTGGAAAAACAACAACATATGGCTGGGTGGGGTGTGACCAAAAGGAATATAGTTATCACGTTTTGAACATTCCTTTTACAGACTTGAGTGAAAAGAAATTTTCTAGGACAGAACATGGAGTAGTCCCCATGCCTGTCTTTTTTTGAAAGCACAATTGGGGACAGTAAGAGCAAAGAAGGGTTTGTTCCAGGTGAGTTACAGCTGAGAGCCAGGAATGGAATCTCACCCTTGACCCAAGAATATGCTGAAAAGAACCAAAGCAGACAGAAGAGGAAGAGATAAGGCCGGCTCACTGCTTTGTAACCAGAGGGATGTTGAGATTAAAACAGAAAGAGGAATGGAATGTACTTGAACATGCTCATTATCAACACCAAAGCCACAATATACACTGATAATAGCTCTGGGGTGCCATCATTATGTACCTGGAATCTGGGTTTCATTTGAACAAAACAGAATCAGCTTCAAGTGCAGTGCTCTGCTGGGGATTTCTATTATATAACTGTTTCATAACTCAAGGTGAAGTCACACAGCAAGGCTAGAAGAGTACGGGGAAATGAGTTTTCAAACTTTGGGACTTTTGCTATTTGTCTAAATAAACCTGGCCTGTTTATCCAATGGTTATACAAACCCAGAGTAACCTACAACTGAGCCCCTTTCTGTAGGTTGGTACCCTGATGGGACGTTTATTCTTTCAGCAGAAAGTTATAGATTGCCCTCCTTTGTGCCAGGCCTGGAGATAGAAAGATGCACAGGAAAGATTCCTGCCCCCAGGGAGCTTGAAGTCTAGGAGAGAAAGAGTTTTATGAACAGATTATTACAGTGCACTACTTGAAGCATGATCTCAAGTATCCACTACAATTCCAATGTATAAAAAGAGGAATGCTTTCTATTTTTCAGCTGACCTCACACAGTTCTTGCCTCCCCTCTTCCATTCTACCCCAGCTCCTACCTGGTGGTGGAATAAAGAAACTGCATCTGTCCATTCAAGGCAATCTCATTATCTTTTGGAACAAACAATGTCTTCAGGATAAACTCAGTCTTCTCTAGATAAATATCAATTCAGGGTAGTTGTCCTGGTCCATTTGGGCTGCTAAAACAAAATACCACAGACGGAGTTGTTTGTTACCAACAGAAATTTATTTCTCACAGCTCTGGAAGCTGGGAAATCCAAGATCAAGTTACCAGTATGGTTGGCTTCTGTGAAAGCCCTCTTATTGGTTCTCTGTGTCCTCACATGGTGAAAAGGGACTAGGGAGCTTTCCCAGAGTGTTTTCAGTAGGGCTTTTGTGAGGGTTCTGCCCTCATGGCCTAATCAGTCCCCGAAGCCCCCACCTCCTAATACCATCATCTTGAATGTTAGGTTTCAACATATGACTTTTGAGGGGACATCAACATTCAGACCATAGCAGAACCTAAATATCGTGAGCTCTAGATTCCCTGTCGCATACACCTGGCCCTCCCGTCTGTGTTCCTTTCCGGGGAACTGATAACTTTAAAGTGGGGAAGAGGCAGGTAGTTGGGAGAGGTAGTATTCAAGTAACGTTTTGTTCTGTGGGAGGAGACATACTTGATGCCTACTTGTGATGTCTCTACAAACGATGTTCTACTGGTCACTGAGTGTCCTATCCACAATCACTGAGTGATCACCCCTTTGGACATATGTGACAGACATGGCTGCGGCTGAAGACTAGAGTTCTTAAGTTTCCGAGTCTCATCATGGGTCTTTTCCAGTCCCCAGGGTCTCAGCATTTAGGCATTCCCTGTAGGGGTGCTAGAAGTATGAATGTGAATGAGGCTGAGTTTGCCCCAGGCCCTCTTGAGTAGGTGCCTTGAACCACCTCCTATGCGGCACCAGCTCTCTCTCAACACAGGAATTCCTTAAGAGGCTTGAAATTTTTCTAGCCTTCCGTAGCAAAAGGAAAAACATCTCTTCTGTGGATTTCCCCAAAACTCTCTGGTTATTTTTAACTATACACCTCCAGAGATTCAGCACCAAAGCTAGGGAAGGCTCCCATCTACCAGTTCTTGCCCTTTCCTCCCTGTCATGGAAGGGTTTTCAACTGTAGGGTAGGAACTCCTCCTCTTGTTCTTCTTCTTTTTTATTTTTTTTTTAATTTTTTTTAACGTTTATTTATTTTTGAGACAGAGAGAGACAGAGCATGAACAGGGGAGGGGCAGAGAGAGAGGGAGACACAGAATCTGAAACAGGCTCCAGGCTCTGAGCAGTCAGCACAGAGCCCGACGCGGGGCTCGAACTCACGGACCGCGAGATCATGACCTGAGCCGAAGTCGGATGCTTAACCGACCAAGCCACCCAGGCGCCCCTTCTTCTTTTTTAAAGTTTATTTATTTTGAGAGAGAGAGAGAGAGAGAGAGAGAGCATATGCCCTTACTTGCACGAGTTGGGGAGGGGGTGGAGGGAGGGAGAGACAGAATTCCAAGCAGGCCCCGCCCTGGCATTGTCAGCTAAGCTCAAACTCACAAGAACCATGAGGCCACGAGCTGAGCAGAGATCAAGAGCTGGAAGTTTAACCAACTGAGCAACCCAGGTGCCCCACGAACTCCTCTTCTGCTGGATCCTTACTTAGATGGTATCTCCATGAGGCAACATGTTGGAATGGTTACAAGGCAAACAAACAAAAATACCAAATTATAAAGCAACAAAATACATTAGGAAATTGTTTTTTTTTCTTTTTCTTTTTCTTTTCTTTTTTTTAGATATGGCCTCTACAACAGTGCTGTGATGTATCAGACTTTTTGAGGCAGATACCCTAACAACTCTGAAAATAAACTCTTCCATCCCTGATTTCTGCCCCAAAGTGGCATTTGAGGATAGTGGGAACTGAAACCATTTACTATTACTAGCGACTTTTCAACTTTCCCCCCGCCCCAAATAATTAGAAAGCACACTGTCATCTCCAGAGGCCCAATGACTTCAGCTGCATAGTCCGAGAATTTGAATATTACAACTTTTAGCATTATTAAAAATTGCAATGTTTGAGAAAGGAAATTTTATTCCAGTTATATTAAATTATAATAACTATGTCACATCATAATTTCCAAAGACATCTCCTATCATACGTGCTCTTCAACATGACCCTGTCTCTCCCCATCAAGAAGAGAAGTCTAATTCTCCTGCTCTTAAGTCTGGGAGGGTGGTGATTTCTTCAACCAATGGGGTACAGTGGAAGGAACAGTACGGGACTTCTCAGACCAGGGCATAACAGGTCATGTATCTTCTGCCTTTCTGGCTGCATCACTCACATTTCCTGAGTGCCATGTGTGACATCTAAGTAGCCTTTGGCTGCCATACTATATGGAAGTCAACACGGAGCTTCTAGGGGAGGGGCTCTGGTTGACAGCCCTTGTCTGAGTCATCCCAGGTCAGGCACCAACCTTGTGGTGAACATGCCCTCATGTAATTCTCGCTGTAAGACATTAGGTCAACCCCAGTCTTTGGGTCCACCTGCTCCCCAAACTATCTTCACTGTTCCCATCCTAATTCCTGATGCACAAAATCTGTGAGCATAAAAAAATCATTGTTTTAAACAACCAAATATTGGATAACATTTTAGGTAGCATTAGTAACTGGAACAATGACTTAAATTATATGTTTGCATATTTGCATGTTTTCCAAACTGTCTCAGTCAGGGACTTAGGAATCAGACTCTATTTGTTGAATCCAATACCCAAATGTGAGCATGAATCTCTGAATTATGTTTCATCTGTTGAGGAAGGCAGGAAACACCTTGTGTTTCTGTGAAGTGCATAAATGGAAGTTTGGTGCAGGGACATTATATAGAATTTTGGACAATTTAGTTTTGGGATAACTCAAGTAAAGTTTTCTACAATAACTAATACTAGATGATACTTGGTGGGGGAAGGGAGACTACAAATAACATGTATTTTTTTGTCTCAAAGATTTTCAGAAATTATTAGAAATAATTCCATATTATGAAGCTTATAATGGGGACTGCAACATTTACATACAGAATAATGTTTCATTCCATTCATTTGGGGTAGAGAAGGCAAAGTAAATTGAATGAAGATTTGACTAATGTTTTGATTACACAGAAACCATGTATTTTTAAGGGGTAATTGTGGAAGGAAGGGTTTTATCTTAACCTGGGTGGAGCTTGCTCTCCAACAAGAGCCTGGAAATTTTATATTCTGAAATCACTGATTCTAATAGTAGGGAGGGGGCTCCCGAGTCAGGTAGGCTCTGCTTTTCCTTCCTTGCTGTGTTTCACTGGGCATTTGTATAGACATAAGCTAATGAACTATGGTAGGCCAAGAATGTATGCAGTCTTGGGGTTAGGATATACTACTCATTCTCTGACAGATATGAGCCCTATAAGACTCACGGGGAACTGATTTTGATCCTAATGGGACTGTCCTGAAGATCTAACCCCATCCAATGCTGAATCTTTGAGAGGCAATGGCCATGACACCTGAGGACCCAAAAGTGAAGAAAAAATGCTGTAGGTGGTATAAATGAATAATTACAGTAGAATGTGATTCCTGTGCATATCTTTATGATAACAGTTATTACATTGTGTTGAAATTGTCTGCATATGTGTCTGTCTCCTTAACTAGGGAAAACATTCTGTCTCACTCATCCTTCTCTCCACAGCATCTAGCATAGATTTTGGCTCAGAGAAGGCACTCAATAAATGCCCTATAAAAATAATTGAACCGGAAGTAAAATAATAGAAACAGAGGCATATATGGCATAGAAATTCTGTAAGTTAGAAACCTGAGAATTGTGACGGACTCCTCCCTTTCTCCAACTCCCACATTCACCTGTCCACGAGGCTGTGATGATTCTCCCTTCTAAATCTCTCAAGAATCTCTGCTTTTCTGTTTTTCTCCACTGCTACTGCCTTAAGTAACATGCTGATCATCTTTTTTCCTGGGCTTCTGTAATAGTCTCCTAACTGACCCCCCCCCACCCCCAACATCTTGCCTACTCCAATTCATTCACCACATTGCCAAGTTTCTAAAGGGCAAATCTGCTTATGTTATTCCACTGCTTAAAAGCCTTCAAGCTTATCACTTTGTATATAAGCTTCAGTCCACACCACCCTGAATAACATACAAGACCCTCCATGATCTGACCTCGAGCCACTTCTTCAGGTTCATTTCCCACACACATCCAGACTCTTCTCTAAAGTTGGTCAGAATGATTCTCAGGCTCACCAATGTTGTTGGAAACACATGGTTTGCACATCCTGTTCTGGCTATGAATCCACTTCCATCCTCTTCCTCCCCAGCCCTATCCTTATTATATCTGGCAAAGTTCTACATATCCTTCAAGGCCCACTCCAGCAGAGCTCATTACCTTCTTTGTACTGTGATTATACTCTTACTCTATCACGAGGCAGAGCATCACTTCAAGGACAAGATGGTGACCTCTAGTCTGAGGCTGCCTGGGTTCATATTCTACCTTCAGGACTTACTGGCTGGGGCATCTTGGCCAAGTGCTTAACATCTTGGTGCCTTAGTTTCTTCATCTGTAAAATAAATCGCCTGGGTCATGGGAGGCTGACTTTTATGGGCAATCCCGATGAACTGTACTGCCTTCTGCTAGGATTTGGCCAGTAATACTTATTACTGGAGCATGAAGCATATTGGGCTCCTGTATAAGCTTTGTTTGGTAGAAGTGATTCTGCTGCTATTACAACATTTGAAATCACTGTCTTAGCCAAACTCCTCACTGTATAGGTTGGGAACATAATAACTAGTAAAGGATAAATCTAGTAAAGGATAAAGGATAAATCTAGTAAAAGGATTGCCCAAGTTCACTGTAAGCCTGTTGGAGCGGTGTTCATTTATGACAAAGAAGTCCAGGTCTCTCTACTCCATCTGTTACCTTGAGTATACTAAGCCCTGGAAAATCAAAGAATTTGAGCCCACAGGGTGAAAGGAGGAGCACTACAGACCTTGAGGCAAACACGTTAATGAGGCCAAGCTCATTGCTTTGTTAGAGGCATTGCTTGCCAAATGGACTTGGCTGTGTAGGGAATGCTCTGGGGCAGAGCCCTTGGGAGACTAAGGACAGTGCGTTGTAACAAGCAGACACAATTAGGCCACGATCCATTCTGCATGGCTTCCTTCACCAGAGAGCTGGCCTTGGAGACCAGATTTCCAGGGGTGGGTCAGATGGCAGGCATGTAAGATGCAATTGTGATGTTCACTCCACTTCATTGCCGGAAGTAGAGACATGAAAAACTGAAGAGTCCAGTGTCCAAATGACAGGAGAGCGCTCCCTACAGTAAACCACACACCGACACTTCTTCTTTCTAACTACTTTCCTCTGTGTGCTTGCTCGTGGTGACTTGGAGAAAAAGGAAGCAAGCTGGATCTCACTAGCAATGTGGTAGTAGTCCCCATATCACCCTCTCTTGACCTTGAATAAGTACTAGTTTGTGGATATAGAAGATGCTCAATTGAAAGTGTTAATGAATAAATGAAGGAAGAAGGAGTGAATGAAAAAATATCACGTACCTTGTGTGAGCCATCTGGATAACTAGCTCTTAGGGACTGAATGTTTGTGTCCTCTCTAAATTCACGTGTTGAACCCTAACCCCCAATGTGATGGTGTTTGGAGATAGGATCTTTAGGAGATAATTAGGATGAGATGAGATCGCGAGGGTGAGACTCACATGAAGGGATCAGTGTCCTTATGAAAAGTGACAGCAAAGGGTTTGCTTTGCTCTCTCTCATCATGCATACATGCTTCTCTGCAAGCCAGGAGTCTCACCAGAACCTGCCCATGGTGGCAGCCTGATCTCAGACTTCCAGCCTCCAGATAAGTTGCTGTTGGGTAAGCCACCCAGTCTATGGTATTTTGTTATGGCACCTCGAGCTGACTAATACACTGGCTAGAGTTGCGTTATTTTTGTTGCTGTTGTTAAAGAAATAAAATGACTTTCAGTTGCCAAATGGGACAGAATTATTTTGAGACTGAGATGCAGTGAAGAAGTTTGCTCTGCCAGTGATGTTCAAATATTGACTCTAACATTCAGTACACATCACGATCCAAAGCATTGGGCCTTAAAGTAAATTTGTTAGTAGTAGTAAAACAAGCCCATCATCCCTTTTCCAAAACCAGATCTGTTTCAGAATTTGGAATTTTTGAATTTTAGAAAGATTAGGGGCATATACCCTATACTTCCTAGTGTCCCCAGTGGGCACCCAGCAGCACACCATAACCAAATATACTATTATTTCTGTCTGAAAACACACACACGCACACTAAGTGGAATAAAGAATTCGATTGCGTCGACTCAATTCAGGTCATGTTTTAACACCAAATAATTTTGCTAAAAACTTACAAAAGCTTTTTGATTTTTACAACTTTTGGATTTAAATTAAGGGTAAGAGCTTTTGCACCTGTAGTAACAATAGCTGTGTTCAATGTTACTGTATGTTAGGGCTTTACTAAGCACTTTACATGTATTAGCTTATTTAATCTTTGAGGGAGAAAGGCAACTATTAACAGACCCATTCTACCTACGTTGAAAACTGCTCTTAGAGAGCTTTGTAAAATGCCTTCAGCTGGTCACCTTGTAGCCACCATTCTCCACTGCCTTCTGGTGTCTGAACAGAGAGGCAAAGAAGTTGGCCTGCCACGATGAAGCTTGAAGAAGATGCAGAGACAAGAGATAGAGAATGAGGAAACATTTTTTATTTTCAGTTTCTGGTTTTAGCTCTTCTTAAGGTTTTACTTCTTTTCTGGGTTGTAATACATCCTTGTTTTCTGAACAAATTCTTCTAATTTTTGCTTAATCTAGCTTAAGGTGGTTACTATTACTTGCACATAAATAGCCCCAACCGTGGCAGATATTATTTACCCAGTTTTGATAGCAACAATGTTAAATCTCATTGAACATTGAAAGACTGGGGGACCTCACACACACACACACACACACACACACACACACACACGACAGCAAAATCAAAGGCCCTCTACTGATTAGTAGTCAAGGTAGTTGTCCACTGTCCATCAGTTTTCTACCTGATGAGCCCTTTCTATTACATGATCTTTCCTTTTACTATGTAAGAACAGAAGTTTTCCAGAACTAGCTGGATGTTATATTTGGCTAAAGGTTTCATGGTGCAGCATGATAAGCTTAGAAAGAATGCTTTCAATGCAGAACCAGTACATATGGAAGAATGACACGTAGGAATGTTGAAAAGTTTCATTATACATTGAACTAAAAAAACTGACCAAGGTGAAGGGGTTGTAATTCTCAGGGTTTGTATGTGTTGGACAGAGGTGGAGGGGGTGAAGAGAACAGCATGAGCAGAGCTCTTTGTCAGTGTGAACAATATCCTCTGAGTTGGCCATTAGCTCAAGGCCATTTCCATAATGAATGGTGACAATATTGCCAATGGTTCCTGGGGTGACCGTAGATCTTCTGTGGATGCTGTAGGTCTTAGCTCCTCTTTGGCAGCATAGATGTTTCTTTTATGTGTCTGGGCTATCTTACACAATATACTGCCTAATTCACTACTTGAGAGCATAACATTTAGCAGACAAGCCACAAAACACACATTTCATTGTAGCAGCTGTCCTACAGCCAGAAGAGGTGAGCTGCAATGCCAGATAGGATACTCTTGACACAGGTAGACTCTGGTTTTGTTTGTCACTGAAGATGGCTGTAGGGTTTACGGGCATCCTGAGGATGGACATTTTAGCCAAATTGCATACCTGTGCTCTACAAAGCTTTACTAAAGACTTTGGTTCGGGGGCATCTGGGTGGCTCAGTCAGCTGAGTATCCGACTTTGGCTCAGGTCATGATCTCACAGTCGGGTTTGAGCCCCACGATGAGCTCTGTGCTGACAGCTTCCTCTGAGCCTGGAGCCTGCTTCCGATTCTGTGTGTCCCTCTCTCTGCCCCTCCACACTAGCAATCTGTCTCTCTCTCTCTTTCTCTCTGAAACAAACAAACAAACAAACAAACAAGCAAACAAACATTAAAAAATTTAAAAAAAGATATTGGTTCAATTCTGCAGGTATTATTAGTGAAGTTTGGTAAGGGAGTATACTTGTGGTGCAACATGGTGTATGAGAAAGAAATATGTGTTTTTTTAATGTTTATTTACTTATTTTTGAGAGAGAGTTAGGGAGGGGCAGAGAGAGGGAGAGAAAGAGAGAGAGAGAGAGAGAGAGAGAGAGAGAGAGAGAGAGAAAATCCTAAGCAGTCTCCATGCTGTCAGCACAGAGCCTGATGCTAGGCTTGATCCCACGACCATGAGATCATGATCGAAATCAGGTCGTTAAACTGACTGAGCCACCCAGGCACCCTGAAATAAGTATGTTTTGTTAAAAAGACCCTGGGTCTGGGTGGGACTCAGGGTTTAGCCCAGACTTGGCTATGACCTTGAGTAAGTTAAATTCTCTGGCACCCTGTTTCCTCACCTTGAAAATGAACAGATTAGATAGATGATTTTAAAGGTCCCTTCCAATTTTTAAGCTTGAAAATTTTAGAGCTCTTGAAACTTTTTAAGTGTGAAGAATATGAGGTTAGTAGAAGTAAGGTTAGTAGAAAAGGCACAGAAAATAGACTAGATTAATTATTAAACTCCAGGCATAGGGCAAGTTGGTGAATTTCTCTGCAAATTAGTTTTCTCAGATAGAAACTCTTGGGATAATAATTTCACGATTGCTGGACTATTGTGTGAAGCTAATTAGAAAACAAATGTTAAAGTGCTTAACATTTTAGGAGATTTTGCTGTGGACTTGTTTTTAAATAATGCCTAACCCTTATGACTGCCATCTAGTGGACACTATAATAATTACATGATGCATTTTTTCACCTGGGCTCTTGAAATCCCTTACAAATGGGATTCAAGTATGCTTTCAATCAGTTCCCCACACCAGTAAATGCAATTCTGACTTAAATTATTTAACTTACATTTTAAAGGAGAAGTATCTTATTAGATATATTAGAAGTATTTGTTGACTTCTTAGATAGCCAGCCTTCTTACAAGTAACAGTGCAAGATTTCTTTGGGGGGAATATTTTTCCCCACTGCAAATGTGATCCAAGCTAGCATGTGGATCTTAGGCAGAATGACTGCAAGATTGAAAATGGTGAAGTGTCCGCACATGCCTGCCCAAATTGCCCTCGCTGGTTGGACCTCCAACACTACCTGTCCCTTCTCATTTGCCTCATTTGCCCCTCCAGTTTCCCCATGAAGTTTTTAAAGCCTCCATATATATTTTGTAATGTTTATTTATTTTTGAGAGAGAGTGTGTGAGCAGGGGAGGGGCAGAGAGACAGAGACACAGAATTCAAAGTGGGCTTCAGGCTCTGTGCTGCACAGAGCCTGATGTGGGTCTTGAACTCACAAATTGTGAGATCATGAACTGAGCTGAAGTCAGACACTTAACTGACTGAGCCCCCCAGGTGCCCCATAAAGCCTCCATATATTTTTATTAAAGTCTTCATTGTATGTATGGGAGGCAGATATTTTGTTCTTTGAAACCTAGGGGCCTTCACTTATATTAAGAGGCAGAGCATACAAAGCAGCTACAGTAATATCTGCATTGTTATTCATTGCTCTTACTTATAGGCCATGTGCCAGGCTACATTTCTGCCGTGTACTCTTTATTTACTCATCACCACCTCCTTTGAACTATTACGATAAATCCCCATTTAAAGACAACACAAGTAAAGTTGAAAGAAATGAAGAAACTTGCCCGAGCACATGTAGTTAATGAAAGGCAGAGCCCAGGTAAGCTCCAGCCGTTTCTAGTGACCAGCAGAAAGCACAGTGAGACTACTTGCTTTTGTAATGTCTAATTTGGACATTGCATTTCTTTGGACGCACGCAGCCCGGGAATGTTAGTAGCCACATTACATTGTGAGCTTAATTGAATTCGTTACCAAAACCCTACCTGATCTTTCATTTGAATAGCTATCAAGCACTTCCTGTCATGTAGCCTTGCATGGTCCTTCCTTCTTCAAAGAGAACACCCTGACAGGGAACAGGAGGAAGGGAGCGTTCCCCTCTGTCCTGTGACTTTCAGTTTGTCCTTGGAGTCATTCTGATTTGTACTGTCCACGCCAAATCTGGTCCCCAGGAGTGAATGAAGCCAAATTTAAATGCTCGAGTGGAGCACAGCCACACTCCTGTCCTTAGTTTTTCTCACTACATGTAAAACAGGGTAACATTTTAAAGACAGATTTAATTATCTACTGATAGTGAAACAAAACAAAGACAGGAAATCCCAAGAGGAAACATAAGAAGTCTGAGTCAGAAACCTTATAGAGTTACTTGATCTTTTGCTAACTCTATTAAAATGGATCCTGTTCTAGTCTCCATCCTGTGTGAGGGTCTGTGAAAAAAATGACACCTTTAATTCTGAGGCTTTCCTCTCTTCTCTTCTCATCAGAGACAGAGATCATGGCTGTAAGATCTTTAGGGGAAAACAGTGAATTTATCCACTTATCAAACAAATATTGATTAAGCTAAATAAATAGGTGAATGGAGACCTCAGGTCATTTCTACAACCAGCCAGTTTTTAGAGCATGTCCTTTACTTCCACAGAGACCCCTCTGTCCTCAGTCCTCACTGCTTCTCTGAACAGCACCCGGCACCAGGAAAGACTTGCCTGCAAGCCATCCCACAGGAAAGGTTCTGATTATGGGAGCTTAGAATCAGCAGCACAGACTTTTCTCTAAGTAGAGACAATTGGTTCCTAAAGGAATTGAAATCTGAGGCCATGCTCATTAGCACAGGCCTGGGAATAACTGAGCCAACTGGGCGTTCGACATTGGTGCTCCACTGAGGGAAGTGGTTCTCTCATGGCCTGAGAGATCTGACCGTGCGTGCGTCAGGGACCCCGATTACCTGTAGGGGAAGACCTTAATGGCAGCCACCATCTTAGGTCCAGGACCATTCCAGGAGCAGCAAGGATACTGTCACCATTCATTTAGAGCCTGCAAGGAATGGATGACAAACCCAGAGGCCTGCTTCATATTGACAAAGTCTCCACCACCTAAAACCTAAAATTGACTTGACTGCCATATACTTCCCAGTAGCAGCATTTGCATGACAGTGATGAACTTGGGGCCCAGGGAGTTTGCACCCTTCTCAGGTGTCTGATTTGCCACAGAGCCTCATAAGAGGAGGCATGCTTTTCTCCTTCTAGTTATTAGAGCAATAACCACCAAAAATAAAACTGGCAGCGAGAGAAAAATGCCTTTGCTTGTCACTTAATAGACGTCTCCTTCTCTCCCACAGCCTTGCACGCTTCAAACAACGCAATCTTCTCTTTTTTGTGCACATTCTAGACTAGACTAGAATAGTCCAGTGGTTAAGAGCCTCAGCTTCAATCAGATGGACTCTTTTCTAATTGCATGATGTTGGGCAAGCTATTTAAATTCCCCGAGACCAGATTTCTCATCATGAAGTTGAAATACTAATAGCTCTACCTGTGAGGTTGTTGGGAATATTTAAATAAATACTAAATATATTAAATATATGTATTTATGAATATATGTATATATGTATATAGTATATATATATATAGTATAGTGTTAGTATATATATAGTGCTTAGCACAAAGTCTAACCTAGTAAATGCTCAATAAATTTAAATACTACTATCACTAAATGAACTCACAGATACACATATGGCTAGTCCAGTTTAGGTGATTAACAAATGTTAGGAGAATATTTATAAATTATGGAGCACTATTCAAACGTAAGATCTCAATATTTTTAGTGCTTGTCTTAGTGATGAAGCATTCAGTTCAGTCATGGTCCAGTAAGAGATGAGTCAGAAGGAAAATTAGGGCACACAGCAGATGGCTTTCCCAAGCATATGACCTGCTAGGTCTTGAAAAATCAGCCTAAGCACTGGTCAACTAAAATCCTTGGGTATTTTTCATTTGAATTTTTATCAAGTATTTCCTCTGTTGTTGTCCTTGCTGAAAGATATGACCTTTCTTCTTTAAAACGTGGTACATTCCAAGGAAAGTGTTAAAGGAGAAAGTTCACCTCTAGTCTTTGACTTTACCATTCTGTAGAGTCATTTTCATTCCTGCTGCCTGCATTTTAATCTGGTCCATAGGAATGTATTAGAACTCAAATCTGACTATGGGCAATGGCCCCTTTCTTTAATTTCTCTTTGGACACCTAAAAGTAGCTGAGCTATTCAAGAAAATCTTGACTGCAAACTGATGATTCTGGAACCCACTGACAATGAAACTAGGTGTTTCAGAATGGCAAAAGAACTTCTGTTTCTCTTTCCTGATTGTTTTCATGTGTTGTGTTGGGTCTCTCTGGTTGGATGCTGTGTATGTCAGAGAATGAATTGGGGCACAGGTCTGGGGTATAACTAAATAGGCCAGAATTAATGAAGAGACACTGTTAGGATGAGCTAAGTAATTAGCCGGTGTTAGAACATGCTTTTGAGCCTGTTTGAATGTGTCGAGTTTAATAAACTCCTGAAATTCTTTTGAAGGTTGCAAATAATTTATGGCACACTAGGACTCTAATTCAGCAGTCCCCAAAGCATGGTTTAGGCATCTCTGGGGGTCCCTGAGACTCTGGGTTTCCCTGAGGCAAAAACAACTGTCATAATAATGCCAAGATATTATGGGACCTTTTCTACTGGGTTGACATTGCACTAATTGTGCAAAAGCAATAGTGGGCAAAACTGTGTGAATCAAGATAGTGGTATCTTACTATTTTTTATTTGTATTCTTCAACACCATACACTGACAGTAAAAAAAAAGAAAAAGAAAAAGAAAACGTTTCACTTAACAATGCCATTAAAGACTCAGAAAAAAGTATTAGTTTTATTAAATCTAGACTTTTGAGTACATGAAACACCAGTTTTACTTAAAAGAATGACTGACAAACTATGGTTACTCAGACTTTGACATTTGGCAGACAATTTCTTAAAAAAAAGAATGAAAGAAAATGAATCTATCACTTGAAGGAAAACGACTCACAGTATTTGTTGCCAGTGGTAAAATTTGAATTTTCAGATGGAAATTAGAAATTTTGAAAACTTGAACCTACCACAGTGGGCGTTAAGGCTTTCTAATACTTAAAGACTTTCTGATGAGGTAGGTGGTGATATCAACAAATAAGATTTTTTGGTATTGTATAATAAAATCTGTGAACATTTGGAAAATTTTCATGACCCAGTGAAGCAATACTTTCTAAATGACCAAAGCATGATGTTAAAATGGGTTCTGACTCCACATTGTAGCTTTTCAATGAGTTTCAGTAAAGCTTCAAAGAATATTTAAAGTACCTAAAAAGGCTATTAAAATACACCTCCCTTTTCCAGCTACACATCTAGGTAGTATATACACATTTCTGACTCAGGGCCCTTTCTGATCCCTTAAGAAATCTGGCCCGTTCTTAAATTAGCTGCCATGGGGCATAGGAGCAGGTGTGCCCCAGCATACTCTGGGAGGCATTCCGTATGCTTCTCACAGGTGTTGGTGGAGGGAAAGCTTCACTGTCTACAGAGGCAACCTTGGTAATGCATCCTTCTCTTGGCTTTCCCTGCTAGCTGGCCTCTCCCTCACTCTTGCTTCTGGGGATCTCCTCTTAAATAAACTGCCTGCACCCAAGTCATGGCTCCAGGCTCTGAGACAACCTAAATCAACAGGCCTGGTGTGTTTAGATACTGTGCAAATAACTGAGGATGTAATGCGAGACAAAGCCATGTTGTACAAGCAAACGAATCTCTACTATGTTGGTGATATTGTATTGATGAGTGATTTTAGGTAGGATAATACAATGATATTTCTTCATTTTACAATGTATCATCCATTCCAATGGATGTATATGATTTTTATATACAGAGAAATAAACTCACGTACCCTCTACCCACAGAAAGAATTAGAGCATCAGCAGTGCCTCAAAGACCCTTGTGTACCCCTCTCTAGCATGATCAGATTTTAATTTGTAAAAGATCACTGTGATGGCTGTATAACTAACATAAGGGAGGAGGACCGTTGGAACAACAAACACCCACTCATATTTCAAGTCTTGGCCATATCGTCACTTTTCTATAAAGCCTTTCTTGATCTTCAGGGTGAAGTTCCTCCTTAATAATCTCTAGGGACTCCAGAGTTGGCAATTAAAATCCTCTGTGGCGCTTATGTGACTCTGCTTTTTTAAAAAACAAAACAAAACCAAGCCATTTTATTGAGATATAATTTACATACTACGCAATTCACCCACTGGAAGTATGCAATTTCAGTGTCTTTCAGTATATTCACAGAGTTGTGCAACCCTCACCACAATCAGTTTTAGAATACGTTCATCACCTTAAAAAGAAGCAGCATGGCCCTTAGCTATTGCCCCCTTCCTATCTCCCTGACCCCATCCTTACTCTCAACCCCGAGCAAGCATTAGTCTACTAGTGCGTATGTCTCTATTGATTTCCCTTTTCTGGACTTTTGTGAAGGAGATCGTATAATGTATGGACTTCTGTGAATGGCTTCTTTCACATGGTATGTATTCAAAGTTCATCCCTGTTATAGCATGTATCACTACTTCCTTTCTTTTAATGGCTGAAAAATATTCCATTGAATGGACATAACACATTCTGTTTGTCCATTAGTTCATCCATGGGCATTTGGGTTGTTTCCACCTTTTGGCTATTATGAATTCTTCTTCCATTTACAGAAGAATTCATGTACAAGTTTTGTGTGGACATGTATTTATTTATTTTGAGAGAGAGAGCACACGCATGCATGAGAGACAGAGAATGAGGGAGGGGCAGGGAGAGAGAGAGAGAGAGAGAGAGAGAGAATCCCAGACAGGCTCCGTGTTGTCAGCACAGAGCCCGACATGGGCTCGATCTAATGAACAGTGAGATCATGACCTGAGCCAAAATCAAGAATCAGATGCTTAAGCAACTGAGCCATACAAGTGCTCATGAACATGTATTTTTAATTCTCTTGAGCATTCACTTAAGAGTGGAATTGCTGGGTCATATGGTAACTCTATGTTTCATCATTTGAGAAACTTCCAGGCCGTTTTCCAAAGTGGCTGCAGCATTTGAATTCCCACCAGTAGTGTAGAAATCTTCCAATCTCTCTACATCTTTGCTAACACTTGTATAATCTGGCTTTTTGATTCCACTTATCCTGATGGATGTAAGACATACTTAAAAAAAAAACAAACAAACTGTGACCTTTTAGAAAACTGGAATAAAATTTTATTCATCTTTACATTTTCAATGGCTAGTATTACGCCTGGGGCATGGTAAGAAGTCCATTTATTTAATGGTTGAGTGAACCGGCAGATGGAATTTGAAGAAGTGAATGAAGGCAATTATAATAGGGGATTAGAGAGCTATTTTTGTGGGGGGGGGGAGGAGTAGAAGCAATAGGTTTTAGTGACTGGCAGTGGTAGGGAAAAGGTGAGCATGGCCCAGTTACACTCTCATTTTCTTTAGTGGAGTGACTGGAGGATACTCCCTCCGCCCCACTCCAGTAGACACTCTCTGGTTCTAACAGTGCAGAGACATCTCTCTAATCTGGGGGAATCTGTGTCTCAGTTCCCTCATCTCCAATATTGGCTCGTACAGTTGTGTAACACGCAGTTTACTTCATTGTTCTGTTTTGATTTTGATACGTATATGGTCATGAGACCGGGGTATAATTATCTTCATTTTAGAAAAGAAGAAACTGAAACTCAAAGTCCTCACTCCTAAATGGTGGTAGAGCTACGATTCTATGTGAAGTTTCTTGGCTTCGAGTAATAGGGATTTTCCCCCTCACGCCGGGATGCCCGTGGATGACCTCTCAAGATGGCCTTTTCTAACTCTGTGTAAACTCAGGGCTCTGCAATACCCCCAATAGAAGGCTAAGGAGTAGAAATATAAACAAGGATTCTAGAATTCAGAGGCAAAAATCTCAGTGAGCTGAGAAGTCAGGAAAGGAGTGGGGACATTTTAAATCACGGCCACTAACCTACATGTTGAAGAAGGGGTAAAAGATTACGATAGAGAACAATGAGACGTAAAGGCATTCCATGGTGAAATTGTCGATATGGTGCACTACAAAATGACCAGTTTACCTGTCTCATGAAAAATTGTTGGGTACCAGGGGGATATCAGACTCTAAAAGAAAGACTTCATTTGCTAGTCAATGGAGTCGATGAAAATTGGGAATAAGAGAGTTTGCAAGAGCAGTGTTTTAGGAGAGCTAACAGAGTGGCCACATGTACCCGTCTGGTGAGCAGGATGGGTAACAAAAGAGACAACCTAGAACTGGGGTGACCAGAACCCTGGCTGTCCCTTTTGGACCAAATTATTCTTGCTTTCTCTCACAGGGAGTTCCTTGAGAACAAGGACAATGATTTATTTAATCATCCTGAATATAATGGCCTATGTACATTAATTGATAAATGTTTAGGAAACTAATCACTAAGTAAGCAAACAAATATGCACATAATTTTAACTATGAATAACCTTTGTAAAAATATCATGAGAAAGGAGTATAGTGTGGTGGGGGCTCCTTCCTTTCCATGGATGACTCCAACCATTAATTAGATATTGGGGAAAGCCATTGCTCATAAGATGAATGGGACAGGAAGGTGGCAGTGACTCAGGACAAGCTCACCCACAGAAACAGAGGAACCAAACATTTTTTTTTTACTGAAAACTTTTCAGGAGCACAATCCTCTCACGTTAGAGAAGCTCATCAAAACCTCACCAGGTTCTCTGTTAGACTATGTTATTCCCTCACTTCCTTTCTTAATAACAGCAGCAGCAGCAACAACCATAAAAGCAATTGAGTGACTTAAAACCTACTTGGTCAAGATCCTTGTGTTCCCTTATAGAAGGCTAGAGGTTAGACGGCATCTTCAGCTGTGGGCCTTTTGTGGAAGGTGGGCCCTCTCACAAAGCCTCGGGGTCTCTCAGGGCCATTGCGGATTATTGCATCTGTCTTCCCACAGAAACCCAAGGTATGCTTAAACAGCAACACTTTGCACTTTATCCTTGTTCTTTGTAGCACTTAATGCCAACCAGACAGACTGTGCTGATGTGGGATTAATGCTAATACAAAGTAGCAAGATATGGTGAGAAAAACTTCTTCAGAGAAATCTCTATGTAAATACAGGCATGTGTTCACTCAAAGGCCTAGGAGGGAGATGTCTGCAAAGAAGAAAGTCATGGGGTGTCAAATTTGGGACTGGAACCATTCTCATACCAGATGATGACGATGATGATGAAGAAGAATTATTTTGTGTGTCAGATAAGGCTTGGGTTTCCCATCCTGCCATGCCTCTTGATGTAAAAATATACTAGTACTTCATTTTACATAATATTCCCAGAAAAGTGAGGACTTTTAACAATTTGTCATTATTTCTAGGTTTAGTCTTTAGTACAAGAAGGGTTGGTCCGAAATCTTTGCTTGCTTGTTTTAGAAATCACTATTCAATCTCAATGTGAAGTTTTTCCTTTAAATGTATTTGGCATTGGGGTCCCTGTGTGGCTCAGTCGGTTGAGCATCTGACCGGCTCGGTCATGATCTCACAGTTCGTGAGTTCGAGCCCCACCTCAGGCTCTGTGCTGACAGCTCAGAGCCTGGAGCCTGCTTCAGATTCTGTGACTCTCTCTCTTTGCCCCTTCCCCACTCATGCTCTGTCTCTATCTCTCAAAAATGAATAAATGTTAAAAAAAATTTTTTTAAATGTATTTGGCATGACATACATTAGGCATTTTTTCCTCTCTTTGATAACTTTAGAATGACAGCATAAATATTATGAATATCCCATTTTCTTTCTTTGTAATATTATTAACTAGAGATATTAAAGAAGAGATTGTATCATCTGAGTACATTTTCTCAACCCCTCTTTGTTTATCAATTGGATTGGTCACTAGATGGCGCCAGCAGCTAAGCTGGTGAATTGGGGAAAAAAAAAAAAAAAAATCTCTTTGTTAAAATCTGCACTGCCAACCCCTGGCAAGGATTGTCATGATCATTACTTTGATGTTTTTATTTTTCAAGAAAAGCCAATAGGTAGAAAGACAATTTTGCTATCTGAATTTGTCGCAATTATAGGCATATATTTTAAAACAAGATATTGCCCGGTTTTAACATTCATTTCATTTAGGTAGTCTCTATCGCTTTGAGGCAATTTGAAAATGATCAGCTGACTCTCCAGCTATAAAAGACTCTATAATGCCTAAAAAAGTAGTATTTGCAAGTTGCCAAGAGAATTCAAGCCAAAAAGTATTCTTATGTGTTGAATTTGTCAGGTAGCTCAGTCTTTCCCTTCCTCCTGAATGGATTCCTCAATCCTGGAGATTATTTGAATTTTACTTTCTCTGCAATCATCTGGTTGATTGTGGAAGAGGCACTGAAATTGGCAGGCTGTGTTGACATGCACATTTAGATGATAGCACTGTGTGCATATACTGTGACCCTTCTGTTTCCATATAGTCTTTGCTCGCTGTGGACAAAAGGAATCTGATTCATCGAAGAGCCTTAGGCTAGAATTAATTACTTCTAGAAATCTATATAAGGCCAAGTTTTTACATATTCATAAATGAGTTACCATTTCCCCAAGAGTTCCTGTAATTGTCATCTAAGATTTCTCTCTCAGGGAACTGTGTCCATAGGTTAATCACCCATGCACTATTCATACCCAGAGAATATAGTTTACCATTATTTCCCACTAGTATCCTTTGTGAGCATTTTAATTCAGTTACTCTGATATCCTTGTAATACCATACTCCATCTTTCCTCTTCTCCTTTTGCCTTTGCTTGAGCTCTTCCCTCTACCTGAATACCTCATCTCTTCTCTTCACCAATGCGGCATTGTTTCAGCAGCTATTTCTTCCAGATCTACTTCTTCCATGAGACTTGCTGATATTTTTCCCTTTGTCTTGATTCCCATAGGATGTATATTCTGTAGTAGAATATAAAATCTAGTACTTTGCCCCAAAATTCAACACATTTTACCATACCTACTATTTCTAGGTACCATCCTTAGTTATGAGGACAGAGCAGTTTACAAGAGAAATACCTCCATCCTCGCAAGGCTGAGGGTCTATCTACTGAGAAAACAGATCATAAAACATGTAATTTACATGGAACAGAACAGAAAGGCTAGAAATATACTACTATAGTCAACTTGTCTTTCACAAGGTGAAAAGGCAATGCAATGGAGCAAAGATCGTCTCTAAAAAATGGGACTGGAAGAACTGAACATCCACATGAAGAACAATGAATCTAGACACAGACCTTAAACACTTCCCAAAAGTCAACACAAATGGATCATAGATTTAATGTAAAATATAAAACTATAAAACTTTTAGAAGGTAACGTAAGAAAAAACTGTGATGATCTTGTATGGTGATGTCTTTTTAAGAAACAACTTCATGAGTGAAATACAATAGCTAGACTTGATTAAGATAGAAGTTTCCTGCTCTGAGAAAGACAATATCTAGAGAATGAGAAGGCAAGCCACAGACTGGAAGAACATATTTGCAAAATACACATTTGAAAAAAGCACTGTTATCTAAAATACATAAAGAACCCTTAAAATTCAACAATAAGAGAGCAAACAACCTGATTAAAAAATGAGCCGAAGACCTTAACAGACATCTCACCGAAGAAGATATACAGATGACAAGTAAACAGATGAAAAGATGTTCCATATCATATATCATCTGGGAAATACTGGTTAAAATAACAACGAGATACCACTACCCATGTATTAGTGTTGCCAGACTTTATAACACTGGCAACACCGAATGCTGGTGAGGATGTGGAGAAACAGGAACTCTCATTTATTGCTAGTGGCAATGCAAAATGGTGCAGCCACTTTGGAAGACAGCTTGACAGTTTCTTACAAACAAAACTACAATAGTTTTGCCATAGGATCCAGTAATCACACTCCTCAGTATTTACCCAAAGAAGTTGCAAACTTCTGTCTACACAACAGCCTTCACAAAGATGTTTATAGAAGCTGTATTCATAAATGCTAAAATTTGGAAACAACCAAGATGTTCTTCAGAAGGTGAACGGATAAATAGAGTCTGGTACTTTTAGACATTGTAATAGTATTTGGCACAGAAATGAGCTATGAAGCCATGAAAAGACATGGAGGAAACTTAAATGCATATTACTAAGTGAAAGAAGTCAATCTGAAAAGGCTACATACTGTATGATTCCAATTATATGACGTTCTGGATAAGGCAAACTAGAGACAATAAAAAGATGAGTGGTTGCCAGGGGTGGGGGATGCATGGGTAGAGCACAGAGGATTTGTAGGGCAGTGAAAGTACTCTTTATATAATAATAATAATAATAGTAATAATAATAATAATAATAATGGATACATGTCACTATACTTTTGCCCAAACCCAAACAATGTACAACACCAAGACAGAACCCTAATTTAAACTCTGGACTTTGGATGATTATGATGTATCAATGTAGGTTTATTCTTGGTAAGAAATGTACCATGCTGATCAATGATATTGGTAATGGGGGAAGCTGTACAAATGTGGAGGTATGGAATATATGGGAAATCCCTATATCTTCCTCTCAATTTTGTTGTAAACCTATAACTGCTCTAAAAATAAAGTTTTTAAAGTAATCTGCACAAAAGATGTTAGGAGAAATCAAGGCTGCCATAGCTAATCTAGCCTAGAGAATTTAAAAGGCCTCTCTGGGGAAGGCATACTACGGAGGCACTTGAAAGAAGAGGAGAAGGTAGTCAGATGACTGGGAAAAGTAAAGGGAGTTCAAGGGAGAGGAAACTAGGGAGCCAGGATTTGAACCCAGATAATCCCCAGATTCTGCATTGTAACCACCACACTATATAGTATTGTTCAGAGTGGTGCTTGTCAACCCAGTGATACTTGTTACCTAGGCCTGGCATGCTAACCACCATTGTTTCTAGAGTGTACAAGTTCTTCTACTTGGCTTCCTTTGAGATTTATGTTAAAATTTTACCCCAGTTCTCAGACAAGCTTTTGTTCTAGTTCCCTGAGGATACTGGCTTATAATTCATTCATTCATTCATTCATTCAATCAGTCATTCATCCAACAAATATTTATAGAAAGCCTGCTATGTTCCCACCTCTAGGGATCAGATGCTATTCCAAACAGATAAAGTGTTTCCCTCTTAGTATTTTATAGTGTAGGGAGAGAAGCAGACATCAATCACAATAATCTTGTAAATAAATATAAAGTCACAACGTGATGACTGCTATGAAAGAAAAGCACTGTGTTCTCAAAGCCTCTGGAAGGAGGATTGGATTCAGTCTGAGGAAGGGCTACCTGAAAAAGAGACTTTGAGTTGACTAGTCGCAGATGGGGGAATTGGTATTAACTGGTGAAAGGGAAGAGGGGCCAGAGCCTCCCTGTCAGAGAAAGCAACATTGCAAAGAGTTTATAGCTACCAGAGTGAAAGACAGCCATGGTAGCTCCTTCACTCAGGCAGAGCATGTGGTCCAAGATGGGACTGAACAGCGAGGAGGCAGCCAGCACATTAGTAACGTAGGGCTGAATTAAAGGACAGAAGAGTGAAAAGCAGGGAGACGATAAGATCTGGAGGTCCAGCACCAGACATCCATTTTAAAAGTTCACCGTGCCTGTGTAGGGATGCCTGGTGGCTCAGTCAGTTAAGTATCCAACTCTTGATCTTGGCTCAGGTCATGATCTCATGGTTCATGAGATTGAGCCCCGCGTCGGGCTCTGCACGGACAGTGCTTGGGATTCTCTCAGTCCCTCTCTCTCTGGCACTCCCTTGCTCACACATACTCTCTCTCTCTCTCAAAATAAATAAACTTAAAAAAAACAAACACAACATTTTACCTTGTGTGGGGAATGGATTGAAAGCGGTGCAGAGCCCAGCGAGGAGGCTGTAGCAGTCCACGGTAGATGATGCTAGTGTGAGACAGAGAACTAGGGAGGGAAAGAAAGAAGAAAACAATTTGAGAGATGTCTTAGCATTAGGAGGAGATGGGAAACAATGTAAGGAAATGTGGAGAGTTTTGTGGTAACATTCAGCTTAGTACATATGAATTATCCATTCAAAACCAGGAAGATTTATACAAACTATTCCACCCCAATGACGGATGGCATTCATAGTGGGCATTTTGCCTACGAGTTTGCAGACACATTATGGAATGTTCTTCCATTGGAATGCAGCCATACCCCAGCATTTCCTATGTGGTATAGATGTGTATGATACTAAACAGAATGGAAATCACTACAGCAATACATTTCCATTTGAGGGATTCTTAAAGGGAAACCCAGTAATTCTTAAATCAGGTTTTGAGAATATTGTTGAATGACTCAGAACTCTGCAATTTGTGGAGTAGTCTAGCTACCAGGGGTCAATTAGCCTTGTGTGAACTAGAATGGGAAAATGACGAATGTGTTACATAAAAATGAATGATTCAGAACTTAAAGACACCTGAACGTAAGGATTCTAGACTCAGTGCTATCTAATAGAACTTTCTCTGAAGATGGAAATATTTTATATTGGCATTGTCCAATACGATTGTCACTAGCCTCATATAGCTAAAGAGTAATTTGAAAGTGGCTAGTGTGACCAAGAAACTAGAGTTTAAAATGTTGACTGAATTAATTTAAATTTAAATAACCACAAAGGGCCAGTAATAGTGTTTTGGAGGATACACATCTTAACGAATACCAAAACAAGAAAACTACACAAGGTTCTCTTGGCTAAAACTTTCACCAATGATCCAGTTAACCATCCGGGACTGCACTTTATATTATTTTTTATTTGACGCGTATAATTGTGTTTAAGTTGACTGCTGATAATTTCACATGACTGAAAACTTCTAGCATCTATCATTATACTTACCACATTGTAGTCTTCTGGTAAATGTTAAATTGAATGAATTCTAGCAAATGAAATAGTGCTACAAAGCAATTGTCATGGTTCTTATCACATACTAAGAGTTCAGTAAATATTAGCTATTATTATTGTCATTATTTATAGTGTCCAAGTAAATTTTTAGTCTCTTTTGTGAAGTTGTGAGTTAAGAGCATCTTTTGAAAAAGAGAACTTTGAACTGGCCGTGTAACCTCAACAGCCTCTCTGTGGTAGACTCTGCCTCCTTTCCCTTGAAAAACTCCAAAAAACCTCTGTCTTTTCTCGACATTCCAGTCCTGGGTTCCCACTTAGCTGAGAACAGTTTCACTGATCAGGTGCCTCAATGCCTGCTCTTTTTGCGTTCGCTAATTTAAATAGTATGTTACATGTATAAGAAATACCCCTATGATTTTACTCACCGGAGGAATATAAGAACGATAGCAAGATAAAACTAACCATTAACCCCTGTATTCCATCCATTCAGCATCACATTACCCCAGTAATATAGTATTTGGTGTATGAGAGAGCATTCTGAACAGTGGTCAGGAAGTACTGTTTCATACAGCTTTCTTCTCTGTGCTTCTTGTCTTATTATCTTTCAAGTCATGAAACAAATTCCCCAACTCTGCCCAGTGCCCTCCTGCTATGGCAATGTAGAGGGTTCCAGGCAAGAATGGTGAAGGAGCAGATGTTGTCACCTTTGCTGGGCTGTGTACATTAGACTGGACTTCCCTTAAGCGAGGTCAGTTAGTAAAGGACAGAGAAGAGACCACCACTTCCTAAGCACTGGTCTCCGTGCTCAGAGGGCTACTAGGGGCTAGCAGTTTGCTATATGGCTGGAGAAACTGAGGACTTACCATTCTGAGTTTGAGGAATGAACATGGAAATAGAAGAGGTTCCCTTGAGAAAAATGAGGAAGAGAAGCCAGATTATCCCCCTTCCTTGGTTTAATTCAGGACTTCTCGAGTGGCTCTATTACCATTTGGGTTGGATACTCCTTTGTCGTGGGAGGAAAGTGGGAGTGCCACTCTCCCACCCATTGTGGGATGTTTAGCAGCATCCTGTCTCCTTTGCATTAAATTCTTTCTCCAACCAGGACACTCAAATGTTTCCAAACATTACCAAATGTCCCCTGGTGGGGGGGTAGGGGAGGGAGGTAAAATTGCCCCCATTTGGGAATAACTGGCTTCGCTGAAGTGTCACTGGGTACTTGTCATCTTGTGACTTGTCTGGTCCCTTACTGAGCGACCCAGAATAAAAAATAAATAAATAAAATAAAGGCAGTGGTCAAGAGGACTGGTTCTCCTTAGTCCCTACTTGTGATAAAAGAAAAATAAAGACTCAGAGGCATCGTGAATCCTAAACTGTAAAGGACATCTTGGAGACAATTGAAATCATTGGGTATTTCTTCTTTTATATAAATGATGGAGAGAGAACAACCCCAGAGAAGTTTTGCTCTTACACCAAGAGCAGGGCTGGGACTTAAAAGGCAAAAGCCCAGCCCATCGCTAAGACCCACATGTGTTTTATGCTCCCACTTATAAGGTTTATTCTTGAAAGAAAAATAAATCCCTAGAGAATTTATACATAGATACAGTATCGGTTATTGCACAACATTTTATCTTATAATATAATGGGCAACCATCCCAAAGCTGTGGCTATTTAGCTCAAAATAAAGCATGAAAAAGCTGTAGGCTTTTTTTTTTTTTTAATCAAAATGTCCAATGACAGGATTTCAAAAGTATTGGGAAGGGATCTACTATATTTTAAAAATGCATTGGGGCGCCTGGGTGGCGCAGTCGGTTAAGCGTCCGACTTCAGCCAGGTCACGATCTCGCGGTCCGTGAGTTCGAGCCCCGCGTCAGGCTCTGGGCTGATGGCTCGGAGCCTGGGGCCTGTTTCCGATTCTGTGTCTCCCTCTCTCTCTGCCCCTCCCCCGTTCATGCTCTGTCTCTCTCTGTCCCAAAAATAAATAAAAAATGTTGAAAAAAAATGCATATATGTATTTAATTTTACATGCAGTAATGTTTTTTTTTAAATTTTTTAAAACATTTTTATTTATTTTTGAGACAGAGAGAGACAGAGCATGAACGGGGGAGGGTCAGAGAGAGAGGGAGACACAGAATCTGAAACAGGCTCCAGGCTCTGAGCTGTCAGCACAGAGCCCGACGCGGGGCTCGAACTCACGGACCACGAGATCATGACCTGAGCCGAAGTCGGATGCTTAACCGACTGAGCCACCCAGGAGCCCCCCCCCCTTTTTTTTTTTAATTTTTTTTTAACGTTTTTATTTATTTTTGAGACAGAGAGAGACAGACATGCAGTAATGTTTTAACTTAACAAATTACTACTGAAAACACTGGCTACTAACAGATAAAATTATTGTGCCTTTATTTTCCTTTTCTCTATTACTGATCGTGATAATCCTCTCAACATGTCCAGTAAGGAAAAGGCAGTTATAGAGAGCCAGGCATGGAAAGATGAGGAAAACTCTGGCCATTAGACACCTCCACCTGATGGGCAAGTGCTACCAGGCAGGGCTTGGATAGCTGGGTGGCCATACTACTCAGGCATGGAAGAAGAAGCCATATTTTCATTTAGTAATTGCTTCGTTTTGAAAAGAATCATGGTTTTTGAATAAATTGAAATCAGAGTTTCAATCGTGTGTCAAAAGTTGTCTGAAAATAACAAATAAGGAAGTGAAAAAAAATATTAATCCCACAGAGAGACATTCTATGATTTCTGTCCCTAAAGGTCTTTAAACGCAGGGCAGATGAGCAGCTTTCAAAGATGATATGAGTGGGGGCCTGCCTGGTGAAAGGGACATTGTCAGGCAGAGCTCTCTGGTTTTAGAAATCCCTGTCTTCCTGGGATGGGAATGAAGAAGGGCAGGGGGAAGAATGCTCAAGGGCAGTAAGCTCCCATCATGTGTGTTCCGAAAAAGAAACAGTAAAGACCTTTAAAATATAAACACATAAAACTGTTCTGAAAATCTATATTAGAATCTTATTTATAGACATAATAGATGCAGGGTATGGGGTTGGGGAAAAAATAAAGATACTTAACAATGGTCTGACCCTATCAAAAAAGATGCTATTTAAAATGCAATAATTTAACTCTAGTCTAATGCCCTTTTAGTAAACCCCTTCTTCTGCCTTCTCTAAATTTAGAATGCCCGAGTATAAACATTTTTCTGTGCTCGTTACACTCAACTTTCACCTCAGGCCTCCAGGTCTCACTGGTTTAGAGCACAGTGAGGCCATTGTTAATGGCAAAGATTTGTCACCTCTTGCTCTTCCAAGAACCTTCTCTCCTTTCACCCCCTCCAGTCTGGTTAAAGGGACTTAACGGGTTTCTTCTACTCTGTCCTCCCACCCCGCTGCAACATTAACAGCATGAAGCTTTCTGCATCTGCCTTATGCAATGTATTATTCTCTCTTTCCCTCCTGATACAATGTTCCCTGCCTTGAGCTTTAACTTGCCTGTTATAAAGCGTTTTAATTTTTTATTTCTTTGACCTAGAGTTTATTAGAGACTCTGATTCTAGATTGAGTGCTATGATCTCAGTTGCCAGATTTAACAAATAAAAATACAGGATGCCCAGTTAAAGATACATTTCAGATAAACAATGAATAATGTTTATAGTGCAAGTATCCCCCCAAATATTGCATGGGACATAATTTACTAAGAGGTTATTTCTTGTTTATCTGAAATTGAAATGGAGCCGAGCAATCCTGGCCCCAACGCACCAGCTGTTCCCCCAAGGAACATTCTCAACCTGCATTTCTGGGGGAGTATATTCTTATCAGGTGCAGTATTTGTGGGTTAAGGCATGGTCTTTACTCTCATACTGCTTCTGAGGCCTTTGTCATTGGCAAACAGCCTTCCCTGTAAGTATATCAGTCATCTGGCATGGAAGCAGAACCCCAAACGTCCCATTCCTCCTGCCTTTCCAGATAACTTCACCTGTGTTTTAATCCAATGAAACTAATGTTCTTAGTCTGGAATCATCTCTATAGACATAAATTCAAATTCTAAATAGCGTCATGATCTTTAACCTAAAAGTAATAACATCAGAGGACTTAATTCATTATTTCAAAATCCTAACTGCAGGTTCTTACCTAATTCATATCTTAATATGTTGCTTTAAAATTCTCCTTTCAGTTTTAATAGTGGATTAATGGCATAATGAATATAGGATTCTGCAAAGTTATGCCTAGTGAATGACTCTATATTAGGAAAATAGCATAGAGGTAACATACAATTTTATGAAAATTTTCTATTGGCCTAATTACTTTTAACAACTGAAAGAAGGTAAATCCTTTATTCTGTCAGAGTTTGTATATTTGATTAGTCTGCACACTGGTTCTTTTTTCTGCATAATAAAGTATGAAATATCTTATAGGGGGAAGTTTTTGGATGACGATAAACAGACTGAGCTACTTTGGCTCTTTCTAAACATCTGTAGCAGTAGAGTGAAGGGATTTTTAAAAACAAACCCATGAGAATGAGAAAAACAGGAGACAATGCAGTAACAACAAACTATTGGGAGCTAGAAAATAGAAAAGTGGCAACTGACTCAACAGAGACCAGAAAGCTGACTCTGAACCTGACAGTAGAGAAAACTGGGGACCAATGTAATCTGTATCGTAGAATTCTCAAAAGTTGTGAACTTGTCAATTCCAGGTATTTAGAGACAATGAAAGGAGAGGCTTACACAGAAGATGGAGTAAAAGATTAGTAGGTTCCTGAAAGCCCATCCACACTCCAAACCACTGAGAAACTGCTTGTCCTGCATCCCAGCATGTGTTTACAAATTGATTCTGTGGAGCAGTGAAGGGTGGTTGGAGAGGTCACTGCACTTGAGACTTTAGGGCTGCATGCCCTATCAAAAATGAATAAAAGGTCATGTATGTATGTCAAACACAAATGTAACCCAACACAAACACAATCCTTTTGCTCCGCTCAGACACCAGGACACTAGCAGCCTTTTATCTATGCAAGAGATTGAATAACTCTTCTCTGGTCACCAGCCTAAGAAAAAGACCTAAAGCTCTAAAATCAAGAGGTTTTCCAAAAGCAGCCCGCATTGATCATACTGTACCTAACCTCAAAGGAGGCACACTCCTTGTGCTCAGATATTCCAGTCACCTTTTTAATCCCTCACTCTTGATAGTGAGCAGACTACCATGGATGACCAGACATTTCAGAAAATCCCTTACACGAAAGAGACCAAGTAACACTGCCTGAAGAAAAACAAAGTGAGATTAATCCAGAAGAAAAAAATTATTTTAGAATAAAAAAGTAAAACTGTTATTATAGAAATATTCATCTACTCTATAGTAAGAGAAAACAGATCAGTGGTTGTCTGAGAGTGGGGGTTGGGTAAGAAATTGACCGAAGTGAAATAAAGCACAAGGGAACTTTTGGAGGATGATAGAATTCTATATTTTGATTATGGTGGTGGTGACACTGGTGTTTACATTCATTTAACGTATACGTAAAATGGGCACATTTACTGTATGTAAATTATACTTCAAAAAAGTTGATTTTCAAAATCTCTGATTAATAACCAACATCCTAAAGAATATGTTATTGCATCCATGAAACAAGAACAAGATACTATATAAAAGTGGAAGAGAGGCACTTAGGGAAAAAAAAAAAAACCTTTGAAATTAAAAAGTCAAAATGGAAAAATAAAGTTGAAATTTCCCAGAAAATTTGGCAAGAAATAATGGAACAGAAAACAGGAGAGAAAAGAATTAGATAATTAAAAGGATTTCTAGGAATTCTAATACCCCAATGGTAGGAATCCCAGAAAAATAATAGAGAAAACAGAGGGGATAAAATCATTAATGATTCAAGAAGACAACAGACATGAGCTGACATTTTGGAAGGGTCTACCAAGTTCCCACATGAAATGTGAATAAAAATAAACCTACACCAAGGATCGTTATTATGAAATTTCAGAATGCTAAGTTTTTAGAGAGAAAAGAAAAACCGTATCTAAAACAAAGGATCTGGAATAAAAATGACCTTGGACTTCTCGACAACATTGGAAGCAAGACAACAATGGAACAATACCTACAGAATTCTGTAGCAGCCTTAATTCCAACCTAGAATCTACACCCAGCTAGACAGTCAGCCTGAAAATAAATTATAGACATTTTCAACCATGCAAGATCTGATTAAAAACTCCCATCAACCATCTCCCAAAAAACAATTGGAGGATATGTCCCACTAGGTAAGAGAGAAATGAAGAAAGGAGGAAGAGGGATACAGAAAACAGGATATTGAAGATATGACTTAGTGGAAAGGCAAACACAAGGAGAATGGAGAAAGGAAGACCCAGGACTTCAGGTGTGCACCAGATAGGGAGAGCCAGACAAGGTGCATGTGAGAACCACAAGGTCACAAAGTACTCTCTTCTTTAAAATTTTTTTTTAACATTTATTTATTTTTGAGACAGAGAGAGACAGAGCAGGAACAGGGGAGGGTCAGAGAGAGAGGGAGAACACAGAATCTGAAACAGGCTCTAGGCTCTGAGCTGTCAGCACAGAGCCCGATGCGGGGCTTAGACCCACAAACTGCCAGATCATGACCTGCACTGCAATTGGATGCTCAACCGACTGGGCCACCCAGGCGCCCCCAAAGTACTCTCTTCTTATCAAGAGGACGGAATACCTAATGAGCTTGGCCAAGATTGAAACAACAACAAAAAAGTCCTTTGAGCATTTCCTGAGAGATAGGCTCTGGTGAGCGTAGAAACATAAAATACAGAGCTGCTTGTCTTCTCTGACTAGAGGCTTGCCTGATACCTAAATTTGGTCTGCATTTCAGCCCTGCCAGGTATCCCCACTGGGGTGAGCCCTATGTTTCCCAGGATTCAGTTATGACCTTGCTCACTGACTTTCTCAGAAGAGGTTCTTACAAACTGTGAAAAACTGAAACCAGATTCACAGACTCAGGACAGTTTCTCATTTTCTGGAAACTTCTTTCTGACACTGGCAATATTTACCTTTTCCTTACACAGCTAGATTTGAGTTTGCTACTCACTTTTTCAAAACCTAACAGTTTATGGCTGTTACATGTGTAACTGGTAGAATTATTAAAATCAATCAGAAAAATGGGTACTGCAAAAGTCAGGATCATGGCTACCTTTGAGAGAAAGGGAAAAGAATGGTAACAGAGGGATATGCAGAATGCTTAAGGTAGGGTGATGTTTTATTACTTAATCTAGATAGGAGATACATAGTAGCACATTTTATATATTGTATAAATTGTACACGTGTGCTCCTTTTACGTACACATTTTACGATTAACAACATACCCTGTGGCAAGTGTATTCTGCTTTGGGAACTAAGATTAAAAATGTTCTGGTTCTCATCTTTCCAGATACCCTATAGGCTTGCATAGATGTTGATGCCGTGATGAGCAGGATCTCTAAAAATCAGGTTTCAGACACTTTATTCTCAAATACATTGACTTGCAACATTCCAAAGCCCCTAAAGATTTATAATTTGATTTCAAATGATAAATATTCAAGAATACCTTTGCTTCTTTCAGAGGCTGTCAGTTATTTTCTGACTATAAACACACAACATAGTAATTTAATCTTAATTGATCAAGCTACTTGATGTTTCAGATGATAAAACCTCCATTCGTAACTCCCCATAACATTTTTTCCCCCAGAACGTCTATATTGGTTGGTCAGACTCCGAGATGTCTCCAGCACTCTTCCCTATATAGTGGGAACTTAAAGAGTCTATAGGGACTGTGGGAGAACCTCGATTAAACTGATGACCTGTGAAGTAGGAGAGACACAAGAGACATTATTAAATGATTAGGTTGAATATTGAAGGGCTAATGTAGCCTGGAGAATTGTGAGAAGATGGGGTTCCACATCTCTGTTGAGAAATCAGGATTTATTGGTCTGCTTGCTGGACTCATTCAAGTCCCATACTTGTTAAATTAGGAAAATATTTCTCATAGGACTTCAAGAATATTCCAAGGCTAGGGAGTATAAATATTTCACAAACTCCTATTTTGATTAAAATGTTTTGCCACATTGCCATAAAGTAACCCCTTACTGAGAGAAAGTGTGTAATAGCATGCTAACTCTGTTTCCTAATCTGGAGGACAGAGAGCCGAAGACAATGTAATATGAGAATAATCTATTCTAACAAAGGTGTTCATTGTGGACTTCTTGCTGAAAAAGACATTGTTAAGATATTAAGTAATAAAGTTATTTGAAAGCTCATCTCAAGTCCTCCATAGAATTTCTATAATTACAACTCATCAGAAAGGTGACAAGTGTTTCACTCTAAATGAATGCTATAATCTAATATGCCTTAGATTTCTAACAGAGTGTAAGCTGTTACTCATTGCTATTGGTATTTAGATAGACCAAGAGCGAAGCATTCTCCTTGCACTCAAATTAGAAAAATACTCCTCCAGTTAGCTTGGGACCAAAGACTTGTTTTGAAAAGAGAATATAAACAAAAAGCAAAATAAAACTCTGAGCTAATTTTCTTGCCACAATGCATACTGGCATTGAGAAGACTAAAATTAGCTACAGCTAATTTTCATGCAAGAGGAGTGCTTTTCTGTTTCTCTAGACAATTTGGTTTCATGCTTCTTTTTGTGAGCTCCTCCCAAATTTTAAGTTGCCATTGTATGAGAATGTCTAGAGTCAAAGGAAAGCCCATCTCAACAACTGCATGTCTGTGGCCCCCAATCTTCACACTATCTTGTCAAGGGCATTTTCTGGACCCAAATATAAAAGTCAGCTTCTGATTGAATATATTGTTTATTGCAATATGTATTCCATGCTCCTTTACCGAGGTTTATTTTCTTCTATGGTATGCGACACCCATTGCTGTTTATTTAAAACCTTAGTATCTTTGGTAGATACTTTTAATGTTGAGAACTCTACCCTTTTAGTGCCTTTTACGTTTAGAATGTTTGTTCAAGGTGCCCAAAGATATACAAAAAGTGAATCCAATGAATGCCAGTGTACCTAACACGTGGCTTAAACAAAAAGCATAGTGTTTGTACCCCTTTCTAAATTACATCTCCTTTCCTTCCTTCACTAAAGATGTCCACTCTCCTGAATTGCTTTCTGTAATCCTCATGGATTTATTTATACGTTTACTATGTATTCATAAACAATATAATATAGTGTCACAACGTTTTCACTTTCAAATAAATATTGCATGTGCTCTTCTGCAACTTGCTTTTCACACAGTATTGTTTTTGAGATGCATGAGTGTTGATATGTGTAGCTATAGTTTATTTGTTTTCAGTATTGTATAAATACTTCACAGTTTATCTGTGCTCCTGCTGATGGACATTTAGGCAATTTCCAACTTTTCTCACACAAACAATGCCATATGAACATTCTTATATATGTTTCTTCATGCACATATGAGAGAATAGACTTAAGCCTAAAACCATTCACAGGTATGTACATCTTCACCATTATTAGAAATTGGCAGCATGTTCTCTTCAGTGGTTCCAGCAATTTCTATTTCTTAGATTGTGGATTAGCAGTTCTATTTTCTTAACATTCTTGAAAACATTTTTACTGTAAGGCTTAGTAAATTTCACAAATCTGATGGTGAAGGAATCTTACTGTACACATTAGATATTCAAAACATGTGGACTATGTTGTGTGAGAGTCTCCAAGTAATGATAATTTTGGCATATTTGTGATTGTCACACATATTCTCTAACCATGAGTTATCAATATTTCTTTGACACAATAAAGGCTGATCCTAGAGAAACCAAAAAACCTTAAGATAACATATCTGTCATTTTTACAACTCTGTCTCCACCCCCAAGTCCCAGTCCTCAAACCTTGGGAGCAGGGATAGGAGGAGGGGTTGCACGGTCATCCTAGAGCATTCTAGATGATGTTAGACTTACCACACAGTGGTACCAAGGATGTTTGGATGCTGTTACTGCTTCTTTTCCACCTACATTGGGCAAGTCATGTGCCCATTTCTAGTAAGGGTTAGAAGGATGTAAATATATGTTTGCACATTAAATCAGATCCTTTCTTTGAAAGAATAGATGTAAATAGGATTTTTTTTTTGTAATTCGCTGCAACTAAGGCATCTTTAAATATCAGTGTAGCTTTTATTTTAAGTGGGATTAGAGATGTAAAATATGACCTAGTCTGATCAGACATGTATTCAATAATTTTTTTGAATTAAACCCGTACAAGTTACTTGTGGTATTTCCAACCTAGTGGGACAGAGAGATATGCAAACAAATAATTTTGATGCCATAAATCTTTACAAAGGAGATGATGTATAAAAAGAAAGAAAGAAAGAAAGAAAGAAAGAAAGAAAGAAAGAAAGAGAAAGAAAGAAAGAAACTCCAAGATAGACAAAGAAATGGAGAAACAAAATACTGACTGATGCACAAAACGATTTTACACCATGCTCAAATGAAAGATGAAGCGAAGTCAGGAACAAAATAAAAGCCAAGACTGTCCATCAAATGTAATATCTTGTAGCTAACTAGACGCCTGAGTTTAAATCCCAGCCCCACCATTTACTAGACATGTGACCTTCAACAAGTTAAGTATATTCCCTAAGCCTCAGTTTCCTAGCTAACAAAATAGAGGAAAAAAATACTGTATGTACTTCTTGGGGTTGTTGTAAATAAATATAATATTGATATATATAAAATGCTGGAAGAGTTCATGGGCATTCATGTAGCATTTAATAAATATTAGTTACTAAATAATATTTTATGCAGCAAAGTTTCCCTTCATTTCCAATGTGAGGACTTACCTCTATATTTCCTAATTTGATCTGAATAATCTGGAAACAAATATCACCTACAAAGTCGTGGATTCAGTAACTTTCACACTCCATGGGTTTTTTGGGTATCTATTTAAGACTGGCTTCCACTGCATACTTAAATCAGATCTCAAGCCACATTAAACTTCTAATTTTGTTCCTTTTATAGGATGTCAGAACATTTGTCCACTGTGCATCATAGATGCTTTAATCTCTGCTCTACTTTCTGAGGCTTTTATATCTCACTCTGCCTCTGGGAACAGCATTTTCTCTCTTTCCTTTTCAATATCCCTGTTGAAGCTGTGTGTCTAACTGTTCTAAAAACTTAATATCTTCACACTGGCTTCTTTGGTTTGAATGCCATGATTGGGAGGATGAAGGAGATAAATATAGAATCTCCACTTCCCTTTCATGTGGAAGTCTTGAGAGCCTCAACCTTGTGGCAGTTGCCAGCAGTAGGCTTTTTGTAAAGCCTTCTCTGTGCTTTTATCAATCCCAGACCATGCTGGCACGTGAGTGAAACGGCCACTGGCAGAGCTTCTGTGCAATCTTTCTGTAATCCTCCCTACTCTTTCCCCTTCCTAGGCATGCCATTTCCCTATGTGAGAGGCTGTTGGGTAAGGGAAGACAACACAAGAATAAACTGTGAAATAAGAAGGGAAAGACTTAGGACGAAGAATGATGGGGAAAGGAAGGACTGAGAGGGGAAAAAAAACCCCAACATTTATTTAGGATTTGTTACATGCCAGGCACTATGATAAATGACTCAGACATCTGATATCATTCATTCCATGAGGGTATGCATGTATGTGTTGGGGAGGAACTGAGCTGCAGCGTGAGTACTCTAGTGACTCTTTTTGGAAAGTAAATAGATATTTTGGAGGTGGGGAAGATTCACTTACACATAGATATTTTGTGACATTGTTTCCAGTTGATGGTAGGAACATTTAATAAAACTCCTGGATCCTAAAATATTTGTTTTCTAATAACAATAACAACAACAACAATAATAGATATTTGTTTTCAGTTCAGACTGAACCACAAGTAAAAAAGGGACGTAGAGTTGTCCACATTCATCAACTCAGTGTTAGTCTCTGAAAGAATTCAGTGAGTGCTACGGTGTGGGAAGAAGTGTGGTAGACATTGCTGTAGGTACACCCAGTTATGATCTGCGTAAGCGCCAGAATCCATTTTACTCATCCTAAATTCTGTAGTTCTGAAAGTAAAATATGTAGTGTGGGAAGTGCAGCATTGAGGAAATGAAATTTGATCTGGGCATTGACGGTAGAATATAGGAAGGCTGAGAAGAGAGAAGAAAGGCATTCCAGGTGGACATAGAAAAAACTCAATATTGAAGTCAGTGGAGCATGCCTTGGAGAGGCTAGTTAGGAATCGCTTGGGAAGGATGGCTCTGTATAATTTAAAAATATATCAGAGCCACCTGGGTGGCTCAGTTGGTTGAGCCTCAGACTGTTGATTTTGGCTCAGGTCATGTTCCCAGGGCTGTGGGATCGAGACCCATGTCGGGCTCTTAACTGAGTGTGGAGCCTGCTTAAGATTCTCTCTCTCTCGGTAATCTCAAAAGATAGGGGAGCAGCATGGAGACCCTGAGCTTGTCTCGTCCCTCAAATGCAGCTAGATCAGCACCAAACCACTTTGAACACCTAAGAAATTGATCTGAAGATTAACACAATAATCTGCATAATTTGAGCCACAGAACTTGGCAGGTACATGGTGTGGGGAGGTGAACTGGGGGAGCAAAAAGCTGTGGAGGGTCAGGAGCTGTTTTTGCAGACAGCAGACAAAAGAAAGAGAAAGGGGGAGGGTGCAGTGCATCAGGATCATGCAAGAAAAGCACTCACCCTAAGGTAGCTGGAGAGAAAGAGAAAGAGTGAAAGCATTCACAGTGAAATATCACCTCATCCTCGTCAGAATGGCTAAAATCAGCAGCACAAAAAACGGCAGCTGTTGGCAAGGATGTGGGAAAAGGGGAACCCTCCTGCACTGTTGGTGAGAATGCAAACTGGTGCAGCCACTGCGTAAAATAGTATGGAGATTCCTCAAAAAGGTAAAAATAGAACTACCCTAGGTCCAGCAATTGCACTACTAGGTATTTACCTAAAGAATACAAAAATATGAATTGAAAGGGATACATGCATTTCCATGTTTATAGCAGCCTTACATGCACTAGCCAAATTATGGATAGCCCAAGTATTCATCAACTGATGAATCGATAAAGAAGATATGGTTTATATATATATATACAATGGAATATTACTCAGCAACAAAAAAGACTGAACTCTTGCCATTTGCGATGACATGGATAGAGCTAGAGCTATTATGCTAAGTGAAATAAGTCTGTCAGAGAAAGACAAATACCATATGATTTCATTCATATGTGGAATTTAAGAAACAAAGCAAGTGAGCAAAGGGAGAAAAGACCAAGAGAGAGGCAAACCAAGAAACAGACTCTTAACTATAGGGAACAAACTTACGGTTACCAGAGGAGAGGAGGTTTGGGGATGGGTGAAATAGGTTGATGGGGCTAAGATGTGCAGTGATGCGCACCGGGTGTTGCATGCAAGTGTTGAATCACTATATTGTACACCTAAAACTAATATTACACTAGGTTACAGTATGTTAACTTACTGGAGTTTTTTTTTTAAATGTGTATCTATTTGTGACAGAGAGAGTGTGAGCAGGGGAGGGGCAAAGAGACAGGGGGACAGAGGATCTGAAGCAGGCTCCATGCTGCCAGCAGCAAGCCCAAATGCGGGGCTCGAACTCATGAACCACGAGATCATGACCTGAGCCAAAGTCAGAAGCTCAACCGACTAAGCCAGGGAGGCGTCCCAACTAACTGGAATTTAAATAAAAACTTAAAAAAATATATCAAGTCTCAGACACAGACAGCAACACTTATTATTATTCTCTTAATGTGACTCCATGATAGTGAACCCAGTATATGTAATTTTTTATTCGCTCTTTATAGAAAAAGTACCACTCTAAAGCAGAGGGTAGTAAGCCATGGGTCAAGCTGTGAGCTTCCTGTGAGTAAAGTTGAGTATCACCTTATCCATTAAAACCAAGGGGCATGACTATCGAAAGACAGTGGTTGGGTGTTTATTTTGCTACTGTCTGATGGCTCCACAATGAAATCAAATGAAGACTCTAAGTACTTACTATCTGTTGTTTCTGAGTCTCTCTTTTGCTTCATCTCAGTTTCCTATGACCCAACACTGGTCCTTAAAAAAGCAAAGGAAACCTATGCTCTGGCTGAAAGCTATTCTTATGCTACGTGTTAATATTCCTTCAGGAGAAATATTGAGAGGTTTCTAAAATATAATTGTGTTCCCTGGTTATTGTATGTAAGCGATGAATCATGGGAATGTACCCCCAACACCAAGAGCACGCTGTATACACTGTAGGTTAGCCAACTTGACGATAAATTATATTAAAAAAACAAAAATCAAAAAAGGTAAAAAAATAAAATATAATTGTGCTCCAAAGGAACTCAGTTATATTTTTGAGAACTTCTTATGGAGGTTAGTTTCCATATCAAACTAGTATCCAGCCTTTGATCAGACCTAAGGGTGATATCTTGCCCCTCAAACACAAAAGCCGTGATGCGAGGACAGATAATAATAGGCCACTTGCTGTTCATTGGCAAGTCGAAGTTTGTGTGCAGCCTGGATACCAGCCAGTGAGAAACTCCAAATTGCATGGTCCCAGGAGAGGAAAGAGCCTTGGGTTTTGCATCAGAAGACCATGGGCCCCAGTTCCAACTCTGCCACTGTCCTGTCCTTAGGCTTCTTACCACTTCTCTGAGCCACTGTTTCCTACTTTGTACAATACTTTCCTCACAGCCCTGTTGTGAGGCTTCTAAATCACATGTGTGAAAATGCTGTGGAAACTATTAAGTGCTAGACAATTGAAGTTTAATGTCATTGTGATTAAAAGGGACTCAAGTGACCTGTACTCAACTTAGCACTTACAGCAATCCTGGCAACTATAAAATTTCTAGCCTCTTTAGCCTCTGTTTGATGGACAGACTGCTGAGGGCTGAGTATCTGAAACAGCAGGGTTGAAAACTGTTAATGGATTTTGCTGTTTTGTAGAGTTTTTAAAATGATACTTGTTAGAGGTCACAGCTTATCAATAACTATATCATATCATTATTAATTGATTTGGGAAACATACAGTAGTTATTGATATGAATGATTTTCAGTCTGAGAGATAATATGCTCATACCCACATTGCTTAGACCTTGGGACTACTCAGAGAAAGTGTCACAAAAGCATATGTGAGTTGTCACCAGCTCTTTATGCTTTTGAGCTTTGTGAAAAAGAGATGATTCCAAAAGGCAGAAACATGTAAGAATATACAGTTATCAGTCACTTGGAAGCTGGTTTCCTAGCTGTCGAATTAATTACCATGTATCATTGAATTAAATATGTTAATGGATTTGGATCACTTTCTCCCTTAGTCTCACATCTTAGTGGAAGTAGGAAAATGAAGAGCAGGAAAGATTATTTTATAAAACAATAAAGTATCATTGGGCAGTGGGTTTTTGTTGTTGCTGTTGTATGTGGGAGAATAATGAGAAACGCATACACAACAGAGATTGAACAGCCTTCGGAAGAATCCACAGCTTACTTGGGGCCCATACTCTATGTTGTGTTAATTAACTCGGAGCGATTGCTGAAAATTTTAAATAAAATGCATCTCTTTCGGTAAGAAATTACTGTGTACTAACCCTTTACAACAAAGGCTAATAAACCTTTTCCTGAAACTAGAAGCACATTGTGAGAGTTTGCTATATATAGACATTTTATTATGCATTACGTGATATAACATTTATACCATGCTTCATAATTAAATGTAAATCAAATGCTAAAGAAGGATATATACCATTCCAACAAGATCCAATTAATCTTAAATATGCTGATCATAGCCTCATTTATTAAGAACATATTCCCACTGCATTAATAAACGCATTGTTAAAGAATGTCTCCCCAGATAGATCAAAAATCATTTATTAAGTTTCATGCACATCTATCTAAATGGAAGCTAATGTACTTGGAGTCAGTGTCAGATTTCCTACCCTTTCTCAGCCTTTTGCGGGTGATAGGTTTCTTTGTGTGCCATCTGAATGTGTTTGAGTTTTTCTTAGTCCTCAGTATAGCTTGCATGTGCTCAGTGTAGCCCAGATACTCTCTCCTGAGGTATTGGTACAGAAGCAGTTTGTAACCAGTTTCCGTATCAGGGTGATTGGTCAGAGAAAACAGGGGAGAAGAAGACCATCACCTCCGTTTTTGACAGCACCCCCGCTTGCTCAGGAAGCACCATAAACTGTATATATGCTATACGTTAGGACTATTAGTTATTTCTCTTTTTACTAACATTGGAGTTTAGAGGTGCTCATATTTTTTTAATATTTATTTATTTTTGAGAGAGAGAGAGAGAGAGAGAGAGAGAGAAAGAGAGAGAGAGAAAGAAGGACAGAGCATGAGTGGGGAGGGGCAGAGAGAGAGAGGGAAACACAGAATCCAAAGCAGGCTCCAGGCTCTGAGCTGTCATCACAGAGCCTGACATGGGGCCCCAACCCACGAACCATGAGATCATCACCTGAGCAGAAGTTGGACAGTTTCACTGACTGAGCCACCCAGGCACCCCTAGAGGTGCCTATATTTTTTAGGAGCTGTTTTATTCTTTTCCTCACTGATGCACATTACCAGTTCTCAAATTAACACATGAAAAGTGCAGAATTGCAGGAACCTGGATGCCTTTCAGTGCTTGCCCCCTGGACCCCCGTGCCCCCCCCCTCCCCCGCCACACTGTCCTCTACCAACTGGATCAGAGCTTTGTAGTTTCTCAGAGTACTTAATTGGAGTCTTCCTCACTACTTGAATCTCCACATTGTCATGAAACTACCTTCTTGTGTCACCTATGCTGTAGCTAGAGAAAGTCCAGATATTTCGATGAAGAGTCCTTTCTAATTTGAAGAAGCAGAGACGGTCTCAACAGAGAAGTCACTGACTGGATAAAGTTGGCCCTAAAAGCATTTAAGTCCCTTGCCATCTTTGATCCCATACATACTTATCTGGTTAGGATTATTGTGTAGCATTAGACTAGATTCTTCTCAGCAAGCACACGCTAAGGCAAGGGCTTTTGTAGGCAGTTAACTTATTTTGAGAATAAAAACAGGAAATGAAGTGGAGGTGGGGACAAAAAAGGGAAAGAGAAAATGTCCACCCAACAGTGTGTGTGTGAGATATGATCGTGCCAGAACCCTGTGAAAGAGCTGTGCAAAATGTGGTTGAGTATTATCCATAAAACAGAGAGGCTGCAATGCATGAGTGGTTGGCATATTCCCCTAGGCAAACACAGAGGAATACCTGGAGAGAAATTGATGACCCTCAGTAGCCAGTCTTAGAGCAATGCTGTTTTCCCACATGTAAAGTCAAAATGAAGGGCTTTTCTCAGCAGTTTGTTATACGTATATTAGATTATATCACATTTCTATTGCTATTTATGTTGCTGTTCTTATCGGAACTAATTGAATTCTGGAATAGAGCTTAGATAACTAATTCCATCCTTTCACTTTTCAAACGAGGAAACAAGGAGCCAGAAAGGTAAGATGAATATCTGAAATCACACAGCAATTCAGACAAAGAGCCTACTTTTATGTTAAGAGATTACTTGACTACCCATTTAAGCCTTATCCACCACACCTCACTGCCTTTGAAAATGCAAAAAAGCAACTGAACACAGGTTCTATTTCAGCCAAATTAGATTGCTGAATTGTAGGACCCTTAGGGATGTGGTAGTCAGCCACTATATATGAGTGATAGTACGATTTGCAAGAAGTCTTACTTTGGTAGGCATTACTATTCACTAATAATCTGTTATCTTCAAGTTCCAGATACAGAATCCTCTGCATGGCCCTATGACCGGTTCTACCAATAATATGTGAATGGAAGGTATATCTGTGACTTCTGGGTCAAAATATTTGTCTGTACTTGAATCTTTAGACTTCTCTGCCCTCAAAATATTGTTGAGGAAGGTCATGTGTTTGAGATGATGGCATCTTTAGATAGTGAAGTTTCCATCGACTGAACTTCTTGAGACACCAATATGAACAATCTCTTTTACAATCTATGTGGGTATGTAGTATAAGCAATATACCAGTCTTTGTTATTTTGAACTAGTGAGATTTGGGGGTTGTTCATTATAATAGCATAACCTAGGCCATACTAACTAATACATTTGGGGAACAAGGTAATTATTCTATATTTCTTAAATCACCCTCATCTTTTACTGATTGTTGATCCTGTTCATATCCCATCTGGGTTTTCTTTAATGTGATGATAGAAAAATGTTAAATTTCCTAGGAACTGATTCTTTTTTATTAATATTGATTTTTATTAACAATGATTTGCCTCTTCGTGACAGCCAGAAGGATGTACCTCACAGATCTCCAACTATAGGGAATGTAATTAGCAAAAAGCCCCAGACACTGTGCTCTGAAATCCATCATTATGCAGGGGGAGACTGTGTTTCCTATAGACTGCTCTCACTATGGTAAGGATACTAGGGTAGCATGTTCTTGGAAAACCTGGGCTTCCTCTGAGAGCTAACTTTGGCTCAAGGACTTCCTGATGATTCTGCCAAATGTTCCTCAGACTGCATGTTGTTTTAAGACACCGGTACCCCACTTACCCTTCCTCACTCAGGAAGATCAGACCTGTACTGCAGTCTGATAGGTCAACCAGCTTACCTGTTCCCCTCCTGTTTTCTCTCACACAGGCATTTCCCCTAATAAAGACATTGCACACTTAATTCCATCTGGGAATTTGCTTCTTGAAAAACTCAGACTTGCATACTCTCTCCATGTTATAACTAAGATTTCTCCAAAACACGAATTCTTTCTGGGTCTGCTTATCCAGTGATCAGATTCACTATCTTAGAATTATTAGTTTTCTTTCATTTATATATAGCTAGAAAGTTTTGAGCTAGAGAGACACTTGGAGAACTGGTCTAGAGTTTCTCAAAATGTAGCCCAGTTGCATCAGAACCAGCTGCAGTGCTTGTTTAAATGTATCCCAGACTTGGGGTGCCTGGGTGGCTCCATTGGTTAAGCATCTGTCTTCTTCGTTTCAGGTCATGATCTCACAGTTTGTAGGTTTGGCCCTGTGTTGGGCTCTGTGCTGACAGCTCAGAACCTGGAGCCTGCTTCAGATTCTGTGTTTCCCTCTTTCTCTGCCCCTCCCCCAGTGTCACACTTTGTGTCTCTCTCTCTCTCTCTCTCTCTCTCTCAAAAATAAAATAAAACATTAAAAAAAGTTTTTAATGTATCCCAGACCTGCTGAAGCTGAATCTCTGAGGATGGGACCTAGAAAACTAAATTTATACTAGCTCCCAAGGTAGTTCTTATTTGCATATTATGGAAAGTCACTGATCAAGTTCACATAAAACCAAGATCCAGTGAAAGAAAGAAATTCAAATTTCTCAACCAATTACAGAAAGCATTCAGTCTAAAATATAGGTCTCCACATTCTAATGTCAGCACATTAATTACTTACATGGTACACCATATTATAGCAACTACATTTCAAAGCTGGAGAATTCGTAACCTCAGATCTTTTGATGAGTTCAGTGATCACAACTTAGAGGAAAATATCTTTGACCCTTTTGGCACACATGATACCTGTCATTATCAAAAAATCTGACAAACATCTGATTTTCAAAGACTTAGACAAGGTGATAGCCAACAGTTTTGAACAACAAATTGGAGAGTTAATCATGACCATTTTTCCTGGAGCCATAAATCTAAAAATTTCACAGCTAATGAGATGGAATAAAAAAGAGTTTAAAAATTACATTCGTGGGAATATTTTGAATGACGAGTTGATTTGATGTTTACTTTAAACATTTGAAATAATGAGTTCATGAAGAAATTGGTCTAGTTATTATGACCAGTTAATAACTAAATTAGATTTGGTGTGCCCTTTTAATCAATGCAATAAAACTGATCAACAATTTGGTTGATTTGAGTTAGATACATTTACAAGCCCTGTAGAAAAACAGCATATAAATTGAAAAGAACCCTGATAATTGAAGAAATAGTTCATTAAAATAAAAGAAAGAAAGCAAACAGAAAAAGGAAAAAAATGAACAGGAACAAAGCTACACCTTATCAGAAACATGCATTAGTGACAGATAAGGACCACAGCACAGAGTTCAGACAGACATATATGACAAAAAAATACATGAGAAATCAAAATCTGTGACAAACTGGAAATAAATATAATCAATAAACACACAGGTCAAGTGTGGCTAATAAACCACAAGTATGATAGAAGTTAATAGTTTATCCTCAACATTAGGTCAGCTTATATTAATATTCTGCTCAATTTATCAGCAAATTTGAAAGGGGATAGTAAAAGCATCCATTGTTACCAGTGGAGAGTAAATGTATTTACCAGTGTAAAAATATTGTTTTCATTTATCATGGAAAAGTAAAATACAAATCTGTTTTTATCACGAAGAATAATTGTTGGAATACAAAAGTTTAAAGGGATTTAAATTATAGAGACTACATTGGTTTATGGGAATATAAATTTTAACACTGGACAAAGTTTCTGGATAAGACCATAAGCTCTGTCGGGGTAGACCATATCTGTTTCCCTCCCAATTGGATAGAACACAGACAGCAGGGCCTGGCACATAGTAAGCATTGAAACAGTGACGAAATGAATGAACACATATGTTTTTATAGTTGGCCATCTAAGAGAGTTTAGGTATTTACCATGACAAGGAGAAGTTAAAGGAAAAATCAGCTAGTCTTTTCATGTGTATGATTCTTTGATATAAATTTGGGTTTTATGTCTATGATTGATGTGTATGTTCAATGTTATTGGCCTAAAGACTTACTTTGCTGGGTTCTATCAGTCAATTTATATAAGAGGAAGCAGAGAGAGGAGGGAAGATAATGTAGAAAAATTTTATTTATTGAAAGGGCATTGTAGATTGAGAAAATGATAATTACTCCAGAAAGTTACTGCAATAACAACAGCAGGAGTATGGAGAATAGTTTGAAGAACCAGCCAGTTTTTTTTTAATGTTTCTTTATTAATAATTATCTTGTATCATGGGGTGTTACCATGTTGATTAGCTGATAGTAAGAAGATTACTGCAGGAGAGATGTGTCCAGGCCACAACTAAAATTGATTTTTTTTTCCTCAACCATATTTTAAATGTTAGTTGTAATCTCTAACACAGATACTCATAATTACTAGCTTTTCTCTCCATACATATATATGTATATATACACTCAGCCCAACCCTCCTTCTCCAATTCAACTGGCACAACTGCCTGATGTTTACTGGGCATTTATAAATAATTGTGTTTTTTGAATTTAAACATAGGATCAGAATCTCTTTCTTTTAAGTATATTCAGGAATCATATCATAGAATCAGAATCTCTTTCTTTTAGGTATATCATAGAATCAGAATCTATCATAGAATCAGAATCTCTTTTAAGGATATTCACGTTGTAAAAATCATTTATTAAAGAATGGAGGGGTGCCTGGGTGGCTCAGTCAGTTAAGCGTCCAGCTTCTGCTCAGGTCATGATCTCATGATTCGTGAGTTCAAACTCCATGTTGGGCTCTGCACTGACAGGTCAGAGCCTGGACCTGCTTGATTCTGTGTCTCCCTCTCTCTCTGCCCCTCCCTCCCCCCCTTTCTCTTTCTCTGTCTCAAAAAAAAAAAAAAAAAACAAAAAAAAAAAAAAAAAAAGAATGTATCCATGGAGTGCATACAGCCAATCTCTATTTGATTATCTGATATTGTCAGGACAATTAAAATGGACAACCAGTGTAGCCTAGTTCTGGGAATTGAGAAAGTAAAGTCAAGACATTCAGGGAAGGGAGAAATTCTTTTGAACTAGAAAATTGACACTGTACTTCCCTGGGCAAGACAACTCCTTTCTCCACTTAATGTTTTTAGAATAGTTCAAACTTTGTAAACTTTGAGTTGACCTTGACCAATGTTCTCAGTATTTAGCAGTCAGCCTGGCACTCACTCCTCATACTAACATCACCTACTGGGAACTCCTGAGAAGGTTCCAATTAAGTAAGATGTCTGTCTAAATATATGACGACTACTGCTTAGAACATTGATATCAGTAAGGAGCAATTTGCTAAACCAAGTTTCTTTTTCATGTATGTGTGTTTTGTACTTAAATTGACAGAGGAAGATATTTTTGCCCAACATATGCTATAATAATACTATTATTTATACCATGCATACAATTACATTTAAATTAATGTCTTCTTTATAATTAAAAGAGTTTGACCAACAACTAGAAGAGGAGAAACACAATTCTGCTTTTCAATCCATGGGATAAGAGTTAAATAATACAGTAATATTGCTAATTTGATTTCTAATATTTTTAACACAATAAGATCAAAATTACAACACATTCCAATGAAGAAATCTGAGATAATATCCAATAATTCTTCCTAAATAAATATATATATCTAAAATAATTTTTTTTCCACTAAAATATTAAAAACAAAATTGAAGTCAAATTATTTTTAGTGCTTTCAACATATATCTCAAAGACTTCATTTCTTCCCATTTCACCCTATTTGGACTTCTGTATCTTCTGTTTCCAATATGGGGCTTTTTTACTTTCCTGGCTATTTGGTCTTCAGTGTAAATATTTGTCCTGCACTTTGCAACTACTGATATTCTGAAAGATAATCAATTCCAATTTCTGGACGTTCCAATTCTATTCCATCTTAAATAAGTAAGGCATCATATTTTCAATTCCTACTCAGCCACATTTCTATATTGTACCAGTCTCTTAATAGCAGCTGTTGGAAACTGCAGTGACACCTGAGTCTGAACAGTGGGTAAAAAAATACCAAATTTGCTAATGCCTGTTCTTTTTAATCTGAAATCTGTGATTAAGGCTTTGATTTTTGTGGTCAGCAAGTATTAAATTGTATACTAATTTCAGCTAAGAGTGGGTGCAAAAAGGGCACAAGTACTGTTGTGCTTAATTCTTGAATAAAAGTATCAGTAATTTGTTGCTTTTACTATATTAATGCTTTTCATAAATATATCGTTTAGATGAATAGTACGCCTATGGAAGTGAACATTTCCATGGATTCTAAACATCCAGAAGAGGAGTGTTTTAGTTATAATGTTACCCCTTGTAGGCATAAAATATAATGTTACCCTTTGTAGGCATAAAAAACAAGAAGAGGTTAAAAATCCTTACATGCAGATTTGAACAGCAACCATTGGGCAGTGTCTTCTGCACATCTGAAAAGCTCTTTTAGTTGGTTCTCTTGTATTTTTTTTTAATAGAACAAATGGTTTTTAAGGTAGAGAGAAAATGTTTTGATATGTATTATGCATTTTATTTACTTAAAATTTGGTTTTAAACTTATTATAATAACTGTTAGGAATACAGAAAAATTACATCACTGTGTAAATTCTCTCCTAAGTTAAATATGAATTTATTTAGAAAGAAATGGAAACTAAACAAAAATAAATTTAATATTTAATTTTTTAAAGAATGCTTAGAATGAAAGTATAAAAACTCTAAAAATTTTCTTTATTTTTATTATTATGCCATAAACTTATAAATACATTCTTTGGAGAAATAGCTTCAGAAGACAAATGTACCTGTAGTTTTATGGAATTTTACATAACTGGCCAAATATTTAACTTAGTTTAATATTTAATCAACAGTTTTTCTCTTATAGCAAATTATAAAATTATGTAATTTTTTAAATTTTGGTTTAATATTGTCAGCAATTTTATAGCTTACAAATTCTTGTAAGAATTTTCACTTAAAGTAAGATTAAATAAGTGATATTGGATATCTATTTCATTCTGACACCATAAAATAAATAGAACTTTATTTTCCAAGATTTATTTAACAACCACATAATTAATAGAAGCATTTTATTACATTAGCACTGATATATTCAACATAGTCTTCATGGCAAAGGTGTGTGTGTGTTTAGAAATAGGCTGTAATTTTGAGATTCACAACATTTAATTAATACAGCTGTACATTTTAAAACTCAATACAAACCCTGTAATACATAAAAATCAAAAAGAATTTTTAACCTTTTAGAAAATGCTCTCCAATTTCATTTGAAAAGAGATTGCTCCATACTGAAAAACTCAATTTTAATTTAGGTATTGCTTCTTTATGAGTTTGCCTGTGCTGCAGCCACATCAGATCATTTATAGTCAGAGTGCATTCTTTTCTAATGAAATCTTTCTAAGCTAAGCATGGATATACGTTCATTTCAAAAATTTCAAGGGTAAAAAGAATATATATATTAGGGCGAAGCAAAATTTTCAACTTCTTCCTCAAACATAACTCACTTTCTTTTCCTAGACTTAAAGCTCGAGAAAAATCTGGGTTAATTATCGAAATAAAAAAATGATTCTTTACCTCAGTCCTTAGTTTTTAAAAATGTAACAATCTATGATTGATATCTTTAGCTAATTTTTTTATTAGGTCTTAGTTATCTAGAGAAACTAGGAAAAGAATTATTTGCCAATATATTCAGCATAAAGATTTTTTAACTCCGAACTGCAATTTCATATTTTCATATAAAATTAGAGAAAGTGCAGAAATGTAACTACAGAAATAATTCAACGGACTGAAACTTCATAACATTTGACCTTTCACTACCTTGAAGAAATATAAGAAAATTATTCAAGGAGTTCTCAAAATCAAAATCAGGTGGCCCCTTCAAAAATACAATATGATCAGAGATTTTAAATTTCACAGATTAAATGTTTCTAAGAGCTTAATGTTTTCACTGCTTACCCAGCAACTCAGTGCCATCTGGATTATTTTAGCTAGTGTCTTGCCTCTTTCTGGCAGCAGAGGGCGCTCTGGCATTGTTGACAGCGTATTACTCCCTGGTGCACTGCGCTAGCATCTCCTTCCCAGGAAGAAAACATGCTATTTCCCTGGAGGTTGTCATTGAGTATTTCAAAGGGTCAAGCTGCTCCCAACTTATTCTAAAAAGCTTTAATTTCAGACCACTAAATGAAAGTTGTGATTGTCAAAGGACCCCCGTGGCACTCCAGGCCGAAATTCTCCAATTGCGAAGCTTAAGTTGTTTTATTGCAAAAAATGCTGAGCACTGAATTTCATAGCAGTCAAATTGGCGATGGACATTAAACCAGATGATTACTTTTAAAAGAAGTAGAAAATAAAATAGGCTTGAAAATCTAGAAATATTACGGATCAGTAACCATTCTGGGTTTAATCGCTGTAACCAGAATACTAAATGTTCCCTTATTTAAACAGTATTTTACCTTCTCTCTTTCACACCGTGTTTCTCATCTCTGTTTAGAAAGTAATTTAAAAACTTAGTTTTCTGGAGGATGAATTTAGATTTCCTAAACAGGAAGGATTAGAGTGAGGGGAATTAGGTGGGTTTCTATTATGTAATATGAATTATAACACAACTCAGGCAGAAATATTTTGCAACCTTGGACCCTTGTTGCTTCGTGAAATATCCAAGGGAATGTGGGTGCAGATCGGCACAATTGCATGAATCCTGGAATGAAATCAAGCTTCCATGATAACATGTGATGCTTTAAATTCATTTCAATTTCCAATGACTACTCTTAACGGGCATAAGAGGAATGTTTCCAAACACTTTCCTTTTATTATTCAAGTAATCCCCCCCTTTTTTAGTGTGTTTTACCTATTCCCTCTCAAATTATATAAAATGAAATAGAAATTTAAGTCATCAATGGACATGAAAGGCCTAATTCACAGAATTCTAAAATCAGAGGACAAATAAAATCCACCCTGAGAGAAGGCAGTATGACTATCTCCTGAGAATAAGTGCTTTACCACTTTATTTTTGGAATCATTTGATATATCTCCATCATTCAGGTGTAAAAGAATGAATCCGATGAAATGTATGACCCATTTGTGGCCCATTTCTATATCTGGATCAAAATTGGTGTTGCCACCTCTGTTGCCCAGTCTGGATTGTTATCTATTTCTATTTTTATAGATCTATTATTCTATAATCTATTGTTACTATTATCTATTTCTAGTTTTAACATCTTTTATGTTTGTGGATTTATAAACACAAACAAGCATGTAGCAATTTCTTTTGCGACCTCAGGCTGGTTACACATTGGCTGATTTCCTGTTTCTCTATCTCTCTTTGATTATTTAGTTAAGATATTTAAATTCTTATTATTTATATTTAATGTTCTCAATATAAAAGATTTATTGAATGTATGAATACTGACCCATACGCCCCTCGACTCCTAAAGGAAATCTTCATTGCCTGCTATTTGGTAAGCCACCCTGCCCTTTTCCAATCGCAACTGACAGAGCTTTGAGGAGGAAAAGGATGCTGTAAGTTGGTTTTTCCGCAGTGCGGGTTTCACGTTTTCTGGCCTGCAGTGCCTCCCGCCGGCCAGGAAGCGCGGAGCTTGCTCCGCGCATCAGAGAGGTCTGCAGAGCTTGGGGCTCTGGACCCACCTAGGAAGGCTGCCCTTTCTGCCTGAGGGGATGGGGCTGGGTGGACTCCTGCTTGGTCTCATCTAGTGAGTCCCCATCCTGTCCTTTTCTGGTAAGTCTCAAGGCCCACACTCGAGTCCGTTTTGAGTCCCTTTACTGACCACACTAGCACTATTTAGGTATGCAGCTGAAGACTATAAGTTTGTATGTTTTAAGGAAGATGACTTGAAAGAAAGAAAGAAAAAGAAAGAAAGAAAGAAAGAAAGAAAGAAAAAATAGAGCCTTCATTCTCCTCATTCTCCTTGCAAGTCCCGCCCATTGCTAGATTCAGGTTTCAGTCTAAATAAAGTGGAATTGTTTCCCAGTGTACATACACTAACTACGTAACTACGCCAAGACTGTAAAGGGCAAGTCAAGTGTGGCAACAGCTAGAGTGGACTATTTTGGTAAAATATTAGGTTTTGCCATGTGCGGCATTTCTCTGCCTTTATTTTTTTTTCTTTCTCAAATTACCTAATATTCTGTTATTCTTCGGGATGGGGGCGGCAGGGTCCTATTGCTTTTTGGTTAAATTACGGAGAGAGAAGAGGGCCGAGGTCAGCACCGCGGACAGCGCCAGGCGCTAAGGGCGCGGCCACTTTGGTGAATCCTCTCTCAGTTCCTCTCCTTTGTTCCCAGCCCCTGCAGGCCAAGGCAGAACAAAGACATCTATCAAGGCTTGCTTTCTTAATCTGGGTTTGTTTTTGGCTCCAAGGCCGTGGTGCGGAACTACTACCTTAACAAAGTCCACTTCATTGGCTTCCAAATAAATTAATTTGCAGAGTCCTTCTAAAGTTTCAGGCTTGGCCTTTTCCCCTTGTCCTACTCCTTTGACTGATTTGACCATTGAGACTATGTCGATACAAGGAAATTATCTTGGCTTTTCAAAGTCAGGCAAGGCCGACTGGATACTAGGAAGAGAAAGGGAGAAGGGGTGGGGCGGGTAGAGGGCAGTGGTGGTGGTTGTAGAGGGCTTCCCAAAGGAGTTGAGCCATTCGAGGTTTCTTGCGCAATGTGATGAGGGCGCCATTTAGCATTATCATCCTCTCTGTTCTGTTTGTTTCGGCAGCTTGGCCCAGAATCGCAAACAATCACACTACTTGCTCCTTAAAGATCCACTGCTTTCTAAACAGTTCAACTCTAGAATATCTGCACAAACCGGAACTCCTGCTTTCCTGACAGCTGAAGCTCCTGTCACCGGAACTCTCCTAAAATCCGCCAGCAGATTTCCGAGGCTTTTCCCGAAAACTATGACCGGTTTGCTTTGGAAACGCTAGGCTGGTTCTGGAATCAGTTTGAGGGTCCGTATGCGGCAAATGATGGGTTTGTTCTACTACCCCTCAAACCCCCTTGTGATTGCTTTTTCCCTTTTCTCGTCCTGAGACGCTCTGGTGTCCTTCAAGTGCAGCCATAGGCTCCGCTCTTGGCATTCACCGCGTGCCTTAATTGTATGACATTAAATCAAGGTCCGCTGTGAACACGGAGGGCAGAGTCTGATCTTGATCCGGAAAGTAACTGACCCACTGCGAACACATCACTTCTCCTGCCCTTCCCCCTACGCCGAGCTCTGAGTCCCTACAACTCCCCCAGAGTCGTAACTCATAAGCCGGGCTCCTGTCTCAGCTCGCCTCCTGCCACAGCTGCCAGAGCCGCTGCTAATTAGTCTGTTCGGTGGAAGTGTAGACGATGCATGTGTCTGCGTATACATATGCATATATCTGCATGCCATTTACAGCACACCTAAAAACATACATACCCTATAAATCTAGTTTTCAAATGACAGCGTGGATCGAAGTTAATTACCCCCCTGGTACAGATCTAATTTTGTAATCGTGTTATTTTCCTGAAGGCAATTAACCGAGTTGGTTCGCCCTGCATCCCTTCTAAGTCACTTGTAAGGCATGGCAGGTTTTAAGGACCGCACCATTGCATGTTCTGGTGCAGAAAGCTTTGTCAATCACTTCTTGCTGTCGCAAATGAGATCTAGCATATAGAAGGGAAAGTAATCGTGTGTGTGTGTGTGTGTGTGTGTGTGTGTGTGTGTAAGATAAACACGCAGATATGCCTAGGCTCTGTGTCCTCTGATAACGTCACCGTGGTTTCGGTTGGGAGGTTTGGGGAAGAGATGAGAGGCCAAGGGCGGGCTGGGTCGTCTTTCTTTGTAATGCGGAAAAATTAACTCAACCGCACCTGCCTAGTCCCGAGAGAGCTGGGCGGCCCATCTGGTCTGGCTACAGCTTTGGTGCAGAGAGAAAAGGCAGCTCGCTAAGGCTTCCCCACTGCCTGGGAGCGCGGACCTCGGGTCTGGGCCCGGCTGGGGGTTATGGCTCAGAACAGCGCAGCCGACGCGCTCTCCTCAGACTGCGGCAAGAGTCTGGAGGCTGGAGGAACCTGGGCCGGGCGGAGGGAGGGCGAGCAGGAGAGAGGAAGGGGTGAGGGGAGTTGACCTCTACGGGCGGAGCCCTCTGCGCAGCGGGCAGGAGCTGGCGGGCGCAGCGGCTCTTTTCGCGGCGTCCCCTACGGCGCGGTCGGCCCAAGGGAAAGGCCCGCTCCGACTCCTGCGTCCGAGGAAGCGAGGATCCTCAGCCACCGCAGTCCCTGGGCGGTGTAGATACCGGCTGCGGCTGGAGGGAGCGCCGAGAGCCAGTCCAGCGCAGATTCCCCAGCACGCGCTTCTGAAAAACAGAATCACAGTGCAGCATTAGAGAGGGAGAGAGGTGGGGGGAGGGGGAGTTTGGGGACAGAGGAACAGGAGGCGGGAGGGAGAAGACGAGGGAGGTAAGGTGACGGGGAGACGGGACCCCAGACGGCGGGCTGCGACCTCTGTCCTCAGGCTTCAGCCCGGCGCAGAGGGGCCCGCGGCGCGCGGAGCCCGCGCGGCGCAGCCCGGGGGGCGGCGCGGTGGCGGAGCACGCAGGTCCTGGCTGCGGAAGCCGCGAGGTGGGGGCCAGACGCTGCGGCACCGCAGCTGCGGGAGAAGAGACGTCGGGAGCTGGAACTGTCAATACGCGTCCGCAGAGGATCATCCGGCGCAGTCCAGCAGTTCCCGCATTCTGTGCTCCCTTGCCCCAGCCTCACCCCTTCCCTCAGACCACACTCTACATCCGCACTCTCCAATCCCCACCCCTTCTTGGCTTAGGACCCCGCAAACTGCAAGACCCGCGCGTTCCAGCAAGAAAATCGAAACGATCGATGAAAGAATTACATATACACATAGCCCTAGAAATCGGAAGGAGAAAGACCTACTGGCTCTGATCAAACCTGGAGAGGACCAAAGCGTTTTCAATTGCTGTTGAGCGCCTTCGCGGAGGAAAGAGGAGGCTGAGAGGCTTCCGTGGTATAAGGTGCTTTAGGGTGGGAGGTGGGGGTGGGTGGGGGTGGGTCGGAGCGGTCCGGTCTTTCCCCCTCGCTTGCTGATCCAGAATTAGGGATTAATGGCTCGCTCCAGCCAAACAAATAAGGCATCTGCCTTCAGCACAAGAGGATTACACGGGCTGCTGACGTCACCAGTCAGACAGATGTTGGCTCCCAAAGTCCTGAGCAGCTCGCTGTGTCCTTGAAACCAAAGAGCCGCAGAAGGCGCTCAGCCCCCAAGAACTGCGCCTGGGTACAGCAAAGGGCGAGTGCCCTGCCCTTGCCTATACCCCCCTGTCACCAACACAGAGGTCCAAAGACAGCCCCCTAAGACGTCGCGCCCCCAGTCTCTCCCGCCCTTCCTCACAGCCCTACCGTCAATGCTCAGGCTTGCTCAAGGCAAGCCAAAGTCACCATTTTCGGTTGCCTCTCCCTAAAATGGAGACAAGAGTCGACACCCCCTGGACATCTCATCTAGATCCTTAACTCTAAGCTCTTGGGCTCTTGTTCACTCACACATGGTTGGCCAAGTAACTATAGAATAAGCACCTTAGGCCGGACAGAGCCCACGCTCCAGATGAGGGGCGGCCTTTTAATTATGTGCGCAAGCAACAGAGCAGGGTTTATCCGCATCTCTCCTTCTCGCCCCTGCCGCCATCCTTTCCCCAGGCCAAGGTTTAGGTTTATGCTTAATCTTATCACGAGTGCCATCCCGGACGAATGTACCTTTCTAAACAATGACCTGTTCTCAACCGAACTCTGTGTACCAACCGGAGCCCCGAGTCACCTCTCGGTGAGCCACGGGGACCTCACCATGGTCCTGATCATTGCACGTTCTTTGCAAATACTTTGAGAAAGGTTTCCAAAAACAACTAAACAAAAAGGTGTGTGTGTGTGTGTGTGTGTGTAAAACGTTTATATCATCTGATTTTGTACATTCAGGTGACTGCACTTTTATTTTACAGCCAAATCAAAGATCAATAATTAATTCATAGACCCTAAACTCTGTTTAATTTGATATCATTTTAAAATTTAAATTTAAATAGAAACTATTTCCATTTCTCAAACCTGCCTATTATTTCTGCTTATATGATTTCCCAGTCCTTTACAGGTCACACTGAAGTCAGATTATGAAATAACCCAAAAGATCACATAAAATTGGGAATTTAAATGAGCAATTTTGAATGTGTTATGTAATTCACGAATGAAATGGTTTCAAGTCAAGTTCAATTTTGTAAAGGAATAAAGGGAATTCAAATACCATATGAAGCAAAGTAAATTGATCTCTGACACAGAGCCTCAGTGAATCAATCCTGTGCCCCCAAATCAAATCAGTATATATATATATATATCTGTATATATATAGATATATATACACAGATACACACACACACACACACACACACACACATACACACACACACACACACACACACACACACACACACACACACATGAAATCTGTGACTCTTGGAAAAAAAATGTTTGCCCACAACATTGCCCTGTTGGTTATAGACTACAATGCCTAAACAGGACTAGAAGGTGTAGCTCGATTATATCTCCATTCATATTATTCCTGTCTATCAAAGTGGCATTTAATTTTTCCAATTCTATGCATTTAGAAATTCAGTCACTGATAAAAATCAACTTAATTTGCTTTAGTGTCATTCAGGTAATACCAGCCTAAAATAGTAAAATTTTTCTATACTCACTTTGCTTCAGGGCCTTATAAGAAACAGCCCACATGTTAGAGGGATGGATTTAAATTTGTTATTTACCAGTAACAAAAGGTAGACCTCATCTCATTTTCATTGGGTAAAGAACATACACTATTTGAGACAGCATATATAAATCATTCTTTTCTTGAGACTTGGTAGAAAAAGTTTGAAATTCCAAACTTTAAAAGTCTTAATTCTTTCTAAAAAGAAAAAAAATTGCTTTTGCCTCCCAACATATTTTGAATATAAACTTCCACTCTGCTCTCACAAAATTTTACTAGAGTCCTTTTTGCTCAGTGATTTAATATTAGTTCGCTGTCCATGGTCTTGATCCACAGGAAGAGAGACGCTAGTGATGCATTTTGAAAAATGTAAATCACAATGCTCCTGCACCAATTTAATGCCATAACATCTTAAGATAATGTCAAAGGGGGAAACATCTCTAGGCTTTGAGTTCTCTTCCCCATTCCAGTTGTTTTAATTTTTCCATATTTGTCACCAAATTGTGAGTACAGGAAACAGATGGGAAGAGTTTGCATTTCATTATTTTTGAGCTGACAAAATCACCACCCCATTTAGGGGTCCAAAGAATTGTAGTGAGTAGAAAACAGTATTTTTTTCAACCTTTTTTTTTTTTTTTCTTAAAAGAAAAGTGACATAGACATCCTTGTCTGGGCATCCTCATCTACTTTTACAAATGGCTTAACAAGTGCAGAAATTTTTACAAAATGACAAATTGAGAAGAAAAAAAAAAGAGCCAAAACAAAACCTCAACTCTCTCTTTGTAAATAGCTATAGATATCACACACACACACACACACACACACACACACACACACACAGAGCACTAAGAGCATTAAATTAAATCCCTTATCTAACATGCTATATATATATATTTTTTTTTTCTAGTGAAGCAAAGAAAGCATACGCTCTAGTAGTTAAATCTATCTAGTAATTCCCTCTGTCCAAAATAACGTTTCACCTTCGTTTGAAAAAACAAAAGATTGACCTGCCAAAGTAACATTTAACCTCCCCTGGGGTTTCTTCCAGGGGGGTGAAAGAATAATGAAAAAAAAAAAAAACTTTTCCCCCTCTCTCCAAACATTTCATTGTCTTTCGTCTTTTATTTTCCTCTTCAGATTATCAGGAAAAGTATGTTATTTATATACATGTACCTAAACACATAAACACAGACGCTTATCTTCCGAATCCCCAAAATCCGCTGCGAATGTTTGAAGGACACCGACCTTCACAAACTGGTCATATTTTTGTTTTGATGCCAGCGACCCAACGGCAAGAAAACAGGCTCTCGCCTAAACTGAGGCCGGTACCCACGCCAGGCCACGGGGCCGAACTTCAGCGATTCACACTTTCACGGGCACGATAAGACCATATACTTTCCGAAGAAGTGTTTAGAACTTGGGAAAATCCTTGTGCCGGAAGAAAATGGCCTAAACACAATAGGACTCGCCATTTTCTCCTTGTGAAGCACAAAGCGCTTGGCGCTGCCCGGCACACAAAGAAAGCGTGGGCCCGCGGAATTCTTGCACATTTTCAAGAGGCCAAAAAAAATACCTCCCCCAGAACCACAATTTCCCCCGCTTGGGCGCCCTGAGACACACTCTGCCACCCTCACTCAGCCCTTGTCACAAGAAGAGCCTTTGTATGAGATGTAGCTACAAGACCCACCAAAGGCGCGATGCTAGATAGCAGCCAAACCCGGCCAGACTAAGTTCCGCAAGCCGAGGGGCCCGGCCCGCGGCGGCCCAGGACTCCATTCTAGGCCGAGGGTGCTCGCATCCCCTCCCTCCTCCTCAGATTTCTCCTTCCAGTTCCATCCTGTCTCCCATGCACGTCTGGTAATGCTGGAACTTAGGGGTCTCCATGACCTGATTTCCATCCAGTGCCAGGAACCAACCTTGCAGCCCGGAGCCCGGCGGGAGGTTCCCAAGGATGCTCGCAACGCGGGCACCCCTGCGCTCCGCGCCTCCCGACGCCCCCCGCCCGCTGCTCCAAGTCGCCGCATCCAAGACTGCCAGTGCCTTGTTCTGCACGCCCACCACGGGCGAAACGCTTCACCCGCTCACGTGCAGAAAGTGCAAGCTTCGAGGAAGCCCCTGTGAATAAAAACACCAAAACACCACCCGCGCGCTCGGACTCACAAAGCGAACACTCCCGACCCAGCCAGCGACGCAGAGCACGGGCTAACGTAGGAAAAGATAGTACTTACAGCCGGTGCGCGTTTGGGTAATCCGCGTCTCAGCCCGTTTGGTTTGTTTGTTAAAAAATATATACACATCTCTATAGGTTTGATTTTGCACATCTTCCACCGTTGAGAAGGAACGACAACAGAAATCTTGTAGCCTAGCGGGGATGGGGGAGGGGGATGGAGATTTTCATTGTCTAAGCTCTGCACACGCAGCCCAAGGAAAGACGCTCATTGCCGTGTGGGGCTCCTTCTACTTTCTGCTTGAAATTCAGAAGCGTTCAACGCAGTAAAGCGGGGGTTTGGTCGCCCTCCCTGCCTCCCACCCTCTGCGTTCTCTCTTCTCTCTCTCTCTCCCTCCCTCTCCCTCCTCTCTCTCTCTCTCTCTCTCTCTCTCTCTCTCTCTCCTTCTTTTCTCTCCTGTCCCCTCCCTCTCTCTTCTGCAGCTCGAAGTCTCTCTCTCTCTCCCTCTCTCTCTCTCTCTCCCTCGCTTTTTTTCAAAAGAGGGCAGGTCGCTTCCTGCATCCCAATGAGTTAAATCAGTCACTTACTTCTCATGCATCAGCAGCCTCTATAACAACCCGAGGGCTGCAGGCACAAAAGAGCATTTAGCTGCCTCCAATTTGTGTAGAAGGCCTGTCCTTAATTTGTTTTTGGAGTATAATTAAATCATGTATTTCACGTAATATGAAAATACCAAGTTCCCAACTTTAGCGAATGAACCGTTAATGGAAACCTTTGAAAATATACTTGCCTTCTTGTGGGTGTCCTGAGAAAGGGCCTAGGACGCCCCAGAAACGGTGAGGCCAAAGGTTTGGGCCCAAATCTACCCGCCCCTCCCCCCTTTACACGTCAAGGTCACAGTCATATGATTCCCCCACCCCTTTAAAACGGAGCCCTTTTCTCAACTCTTTGCCTTGGAAAGGAATTAAGCTTTTTTGTGGTATGGGAAGATCTGAAAGATTAAATAAATAAATAAATAAATAAATAAATAAATAAATAACATCCTTAATCTGAAATACACACGTAAGCAGAATCAACCATGATCAGAGGATATGGTGGTAGGGGGTGTGGGAAGGCTGACATACCATGTGAGGGTGTGTGGTTTTCACCTCCTCCCCCCACCCCTTCTTGCCAAGCGAAATCTGAGGTCTCTGGTTTTGCTAGGGTCTCTTCCCGCGGCTGAGTGGGCCTTACTGGGCGACAGAGCTTGCGACTATCTTTTTTTTAAAGCTCTCAGTCTCTGAGGGGTCCAGATCTCCAAGACACCGCCCAATGGTGTGTGTGTGTGTGTAGGGGGGGATCCGTGTGTATGGTTCCCCCTCCTCTAAAAGGCCTGGGGCACAAAGAGCAATTCTGCCTTCCTGCAGTTTCTCTTTCAGAAAAAAATCCAGGCCTGGCCATTGTTCTTCCTCAATGAAGGGGGCTAGGGTGATAACAGAAAGACCTCCTCCTCATCACCCACCTCCTCCCTCACCCCACCCAAGACCACTGCTGGCGGGGGGGGGGGGGGGCGGTGGATTTGGGAATATTTTCTTGCTTCTGAAACTCCTGCCTGGGAAATCAGGGGACCCAATACCCCATTAATATCTTCAGTATCTTCCTTGTATTTTCATCAGCAATATTCCGTTAAGTCGTCAGCACCCCCACTCCCCATTTTCTGGTTCTAACAGGGCTTGTTCAGAAACACTGCATTCAGATATCAGAGAGGTTAGGACTATAGACAACCACATTTAGTTCTATCGAAAGGGAATGAAACAATATCACTGGCCACCTCCCGTCGCTGAATATTCGCTCTTACACCGTAAAGCACCCTGGGGTTCTGAGTAAGGCCATGTTTCACCTTGAACATTTATCAAACCGGACTCTGCCGCCTCTGCTGCCGCAGGAGGACGAACAGGCCGCCAGCACCCAGCTGACATCTGCTTGAAAAATCCAACAATACCTTCAGTGGGGTCGTTTGCAAAAAGTGAAAACCAAAAATTAAAGAGGGTTTTTTTAAAAAATAAAAGGTATACATACATATGCATACGTGTGCGTGTTCGCCAAAATGCTGGGTTTGGGGTCTCGAATGACTTAAAATAAAACAACAGCTCTGCAGTTACGCCCAGACCGAAGGCCTCACTGAACCGGTGTTTTATTAGCGGCGAGAGAAAACGTTCTGTTAGGAAGCACCAGAAGGAATGCGCATTGTCCCCCTGCCCTTTATCTTTCACCAGATGATGCTCATTCTATCTGTTTCCAGTGTATTGACCTGGGATGTGGGACTGTTAAAGATCGGCAACGTCTTGCCAAAGCCTGAGGGAGGCAGGGTCACGCGGTGCGCACTGGTCGCGCAGCCGGGAAGCTGCGGCTCTGTGCTCTGATTAGCCAGAAGGGTCTGCTCTGTTGGGTGACGACTTCAGACGACCCCAGGTGGGCCCTTAACACAGAAAATTCCCCACCCCCACCCTGGCTCTGGTGATGCCAGCTTTGCCTCTTCTTCCTGGTCCTGGAATTTCAGCCTTAATAATGGGGAGGCCTTAGGAAGAAACCTAGGCGGCGGGTGCCTGTTCTACGTATGGGCCGCTTACTCGCCCGAGGTTTATTCTAGGTCCAAGCTGCAAAGAAAAACGCTAGAGAGGTCAGAGGCGAAAGCTGGAACGTTCTCCTGGGCCTTTTTACCCCTCCCCCCAACCCCCCAACAGATGGCCGGGCCAGGACACCTGCAAGGCAGCCGGCAGCCTCCGCCTCCGCGCAGTTCTCCGGACAGGGGCCACAGTGTCGGATCAAATAAGGTCACCTAATACCCTGGGCCCAGTTCGCTCATTCCCCCGCCCAAAAAAACCTTCCTCTGGACACCTTTCAGTCCTTTCAGAGAACAGAGCTTCCGATCTCCGCCTCCCACCCTTGGCCCAGGCACCCGAGCGGGCGACCGCTTTCCAGCCTCGGGTTTTTTTCGGGTTTGCCAAGCGCGCAAATCTCCTGTCCTGCGCACCTCAGCACCCGGGCTTGGAGCTTATGAAAATGTAACCCAACTCATTGCCAGAAGTTGTTGCTAATTAGTGGATAATAAACTTCTGTAGCCAGGGCACAAAAGTCTTTTAAAAGTGCAAAGGTGTTCTTTGTTATGGCATCAGAAAAGGGATTAGCATATCAATTGGACTGGGGGGACCGGACAATGAGCCCTCCTCCCCCTTCTCTGCCCTTAGTGTGCCGCCCGCCGCCGCCACCTCCTCCTACTCTCTCTGCCCTTCCTCCTCCTCTTCTTCCTCTCCCGGCTCCGAGAGCTGTCAAGGAGCGGTTGGAGACTGCAGGGCGGCGGGCCGGGGCTGCGCGGGCAGGCGCAGTGCAAGCTTCCCGCCGCCCACCAGGCCGCGCGGCCTGCGCGGCGCCCTCGCCCTCGCCCTCGCCCTCGCCCTCGTCCTCGCCCCGCGTCCAGGCGCGCGCTGGGGGAAGGTGGAGGCGCGCGGCAGGGCGTGCGGGGATGCGGAACCCGAGCATCGAGTGACGGGCGGCCTCGAGGGCGGGGACCTGGCCTGTCCGGGGAGGGTGGCCTCGGGCGGCCCCACGCGGCGCCCCGTTCCAGCGCCCGCGGCTCGGGCCCCGCAAAACCGCGCCCTTGGCCCTTCCTGGGCCGTGCGAACCCCCAGCGGATTCTGCACTCTGGCAGTGGGGAGCCGCCGGCTCCCCACCCTGCTCCGGCCTCTCTCGGCCGACCCGCTGACCTCCGACCCTCACGTGCACGCGTCGGGCGGCCAGCAAGCGTTTGGGGGCCAAGCGAGCCCTTGGGTCTCGAGGCAGCCGTGTCCCCGGGGGCGGCGGGTCCGCCGGGCTGGTCCCGGGGCGAGATGCCCACCAACTGCCCGCTCGGTGGTGGCTTCGGCGAGGCGGTCGAGCGGCCCAGGCCTAAGGAGGCCTGGCCACGTCTCCGGCGAGACCTCGCCTGGCCCCGCCGCTCTCGCCCGCCTTCCGCCCGCCCCAAGCTGGCCCCGAGGGAGCCGGCTCCCCGGGCCGACGGAAAAATTGGAAAGCCTTCCCCGCCCGGGTGCAGTAAAGCACAGCAGAAGTAAGTCTCTCGGAGAGGGAGACGCGGCCCAGGCCTGCGGGGCCCTGGCTCCCGCTCCGTCCGCCCCTTCTCCCCCCGCACCCCCCACCCCCCCACCGCCACCCCGCGCCCGGCTGGGTCGGGCCCGGAGCGCGCCGGGGCCGGGGCGCCGGGGCCTGACGGCCCGCCTCGGGCTTGGGGGAGGAGGCGCAGAGACAGGCGCGGGAAGGAAGGCGAAGGGGGAAGGCTAGCAGCGACGGCGCGCTTCGCTCGCCCGCGGCCGAGCCGGACCCGCCACTCTCTGGCCGGCCTGGAGGAGCCGCGGGCCGGGCAGCTCGCCCCTCCGCCCCGAAGCCCCCGCGGACCCTGCCACCCCCACGAGGACACGTTTTCTTTTCTTTTTCTTCTCCCCTCCCCCCCTTTCCCCTCTCTCCCTGGAGGCCGCTTCCGTCCTCTAAATGCGTTTCAAAAAAAGGAAATCTCCGGGGCTCTCCTTTTCCCAACGTCTCGCCTCCTTCTATAGCACTGATGTTTGGCGACCAAGCACCAAACTCACACAAGTTTCCCCGAAAACGAACTGCTTTTACTGCCGCGAGGAAAAATGTCGGGGAAAAAAGTGGAGGTCGGTGTTTCCCTAAATGCAAAACATCAGAGAGGAATCTGAAAAGAGCTTTACTTTCCCTGCGAAATCTCCATTGTTGCTTGGCAAACAATGGGAGCCTGGGCGACTGTGGGGCTGAGAGAATGAATAGGCGATCCGCGGGATGTGTGCGGGTCAGTGCTTGGGGTCCCGGGCCTAAAGCCCCTTTCTCAGCTTGCCACAATAAACCAGAGCAAGGTTTAGTCTTTACTGGGTCACCGGCCATCCTCTATTATTCAACACTTCACAACAAAAAACACTTATTAATCAGCGCTGACCAGAGGCCCCTTTTGAAACAAGAGAAGAGGGGAGAGAGGGGGAGAGAGAGAGAGAGAGAGAGAGAGGTGAAAAGAAGATTGAGAAGCCCTGGACAGAGCTTTCTAAAGCCAGAGCAACCATAGGGTACCTTCCTCCAGTGGCCAAAGTTTATTTGACACAACAAAGTTTCTAATCAGGCCACCGGGACCTGGATTTCTCCTCATTTGCCTCACTCCCCTTCTCTTCCTCTGAAGATGTTGGAGACTTTGTTGCGAGGAAGGATGGCTTTAGGTCAAATTGCTAAGGCCTGATCTTAAAGATCTAATTGCTATTGGAAGAGAAGCCTGTTTCCCAGCTGGGCCTCCACTCTGGAAATGGAGCAAGGAAGACTGTGTCCAGTTCTGCTCTGGGCACCCTGCTGATGGATGAGGTGTCAGGCCAGTAGTCATGTGAGGACTGGTTTCCAAATGGTATGAGCAGTAGTCAAATGGGGTACTTCTTGGTGATGCTGAATGCAATCTGTAGATTTTCTACTTCATGATGTTTCAGTCTGGATATATGAAAGGACTAAACTTGTTTGCTAGGATGAAGAGGACGCTGCTGGTTCTTAATGCTTTGACAAGGATTTCAGGAAAAGAATGTGATGAATAGTTTTAGAGAAGAAAGCGGTTCAAAATGTTCCATGCCACTAAAGTCAGTGGGTTCTTTGCTCAACTTTGATAATTTTTAAAGGGCTTATTGGATGCATGGAACCTAATTGTGTTTCTTTCATTTATCTGGTTACATGATAATTATGAACACATGCTCAGACATATATGGACACTCCTATACATCAAAGTGAAATGCTACATATATCAGCTTTATGGATGAGTTTAATCCATTTGGAACTCAGCTAGATATTTTTGATGGCAAAATCTTGTTGCTTTTTGATTTGGGGTTGGGAGCCAATATTTCTTGGTTATTCTGTCTGTTTTACATTACTCAGGTTGTAATTTAGCCAAGTGAGCAAAACTCTTTTGTAATGGCTGATGTGTACAAGTGAACAGAGGCAGCACATATTGAATCTTGGTTGTCAAAAGCTATAAAACAATTATTTTCCTAAAGAAATAGAAGTGAGTGTCAAAGAAGTAGTCTTTTAAGTTTAGAATTTCGTTTGTGTGCACTTTTGGATTCCTGTGTAACGTAACTAACCATTTCCCTTGTTGTGATTCAAAGAAGCCTTTTAAGCCCAGAAAACGTATGGATGGTGTATGGATGGGGATTGTGACTTCAGCAAATTGAGCTGTAGAACTAGCTGGCTTGGTAATGAAAGCAAGAAGGCAGAATTACTTGGTAGTAAACTACATTGGTATTTACCAGAGTTTATGTAGGAAATGCAAAAATGGGTTGCATGGTTTGGTCTCAGGAAGTGTTTTACTTAGACGCCTACTATTTCAGAATGGCTTTTTTATGTCGAAAATATTGTGTTACTCAGATTTTGCAGAGCTCAACGCTTCTTGCAATGGAGTAATCAACTGTTATCTGAATTATTTAAAGCCTGGGATTAAAGGCCTTGGAGTTGATGCTGACAAGCTCTCACATGTAGGCAGGGGAAAGTTTAGTATTCTTTTCTTTCTGTATATACTTTGAAAATAATTTGGTCAAGTGTGGTGAATTATTGTTAAAATTTATGCATGGGAACAATGAATAATTCTTTTACAAATCGTTTTCCAAATGAGCAAATAAGATATTCAGGAAAAGAGTAGGAATCTGTTTCATACATTATAGTGTGTCACCTAAACTTCATTGTTTTTAAAGGACTATTCTTTAAAAAAGAAAATGTTTGCTCTAGAAATCCCTACTGTTTCAGAAAAGTGTTTGGGGTGTGGATACACAGAATATTTTCATTCAACAAATCCATTTGTAGGACATGACAATTTTATGTCATGTTTTTCCTTTTAGTATTTTGGTTAGCTTCCTAATTTGCTTAAAGGAAATGATAATCTCTTTGTGTATTTTTACTTGTAAAATGAAGGTATGTACTAAATGGGACTAATCATTCACAGATTATCTTCTGAATTCTACTGAATAAGCAAAGAGTCAAGAAAAGCTTTTATCATAATATATAATACATTGAATGTGTGTATGTATCATCACATAACACATCATCTTAACACATGTTTATAGACTTCAAATACTTTCTCTTTCTTTCTTTCTTTCTTTCTTTCTTTCTTTCTTTCTTTCTTTCTCTTTCTTTTTTCCTGAGAAATTAAGTAAATAGCATGGTAATGACATTCCCTTAAACATACCAGTGAATTTGTATGGAAATTGGAATAGCTTTCACAGTTGTCAAAGGAGAAAAGAATAATACATAAACATATATTCAGCAAATGTTTAAAATAGAGAAATGCTATTTGTTTATATTATTTACCATGGATGCAATAGTTATTAAATTTGGCATATCTTTATGAAATCATTGTTATTCCAAAGTACATTTATTCCATACTATATACATAGTGTTGCATTTTTTAAAAAGAAAGTACTTACATCTGTAACAAAAACCTAAAAATCACATGATAAATTTAGCATAACATAAAAATTACTTTATAGGTAGCTAGTCCTCTATATCCTGGAGAATTGTTTTTTTCGCCTTAAAAAAATCCATCTGGACAATTTTTTTAAAATGACACATTTAAATAAATCTCAGTTACAAAAGGAAACAAATATCTTGGTAGACCTCGTGCATCTTTATCCAAATGAAAGTTAGATGGCAAAGCCTCTGGCTATCAAATGAAAAGTATTTGTAGTCTGGTGAGTTTATTTTAAAACATATTTCAATTTTTGCATTTGTTTTTCTTCCTAGCAGATGCATATAATTCAGACATTGTTCCACCTTGACAGAATTTGTCAAATTCAGTTCAAATTTACATCAACGTGATCTGACGAAGTGTAATATCAATAGGTTATCATGAAGTACAAATGTAAACTCTAGCAAATGTTGCTTTAATACTTACTACTTTTTCTTTTATCTAAAAATAAATCAATGTAGTTTTTCATAATAGAGAGAAGGTACAAAGGAACTGATAGAAATTTGACTTTGCCCCCTATGATTTACCCTGTTGCCAGAGAATTCTGGTTAGTTGTATAGATCTGAGACTTCTGTGAAGAGACTCAACCTGGTACTTACTTATTTATAAACTTCCGCCTCACTAGAGATTCAAAGTTATATTTAGTAAACTAGAACCTCACACGATATGTGTTTATTTGATTCTTCGATTTAAATACTTCATGAGTACACCAAAAGTAATTTTTAGTGGAAAATTTTCATTAGGATTACATGCATTACATCTAAAGAACCCTGATGTATTTCTATATATACCATGACACAACATCTCAGTTTTTGGAAACAAAAGAAAATGAAGCTTCTGAATGAAACTACTCCCTCCCCAAATTTCCAGAGTTCTTCTTAGTTTACTATTTCCTTCAACTCATTGCATCTTGATAAATATACTGTAAACTCCATTTTGGCTTACACAACAATTTTTCACCCAGAAATCTATCTGCTTATGTAACCATTTGTGAGAGAGCAGAGTGTTCTAGAGAATTTCACAAAAGTCTGGAAAGACATGTCTGTATGTGTATTTAAACACTTTAAATTTCAGTGGTTTGTGGATATTTATTATAAGTTTAAAAAGAATTATTCAGTAGTCCCTTGCTTTATGGTATTTTTTTAAAATGAAATCTAAGTTTTAGAAATGCTTAAAAAATAAAATATATAAAGTGGAACACTTCTGTATTTGGATTTTTTACTTTGGTAATCAGAGACTGAGTCGATAAAGATGCAGCTTTTTTTTTTTTTCAATTAAAGAGATATTTGGAGGTACTGTAGGAAGTTAGCCATGTCGAAGTTATGGCAAAGAACTAAGGTGTTTTGGTTTGGGTTGGCTTGGTTTTGTGTTTTTATGGAATAAAATGTAGCTAAAAGTTCTTGAACTCCTATAGTGTCCCTTACTCATTTTGTTACTTTTTTGTGGGAATACTACCGGGGCCAGGCGTGTTAGAGAGGAGAAGGGATGGACAGTAGAATCTATGGATCCAATAGAGTTTGTGTGGTAATGCTAATGATGCTGAACCAGTCTCCCTCTGCCAGGAAAGGATCCATTTTTCAAGCTTTTCATTCTTTGTCATTCTCCTGCCTCTCCACTCAAAGTGAGTAGGCGATCCCATGAAAATTAAACTCTGGTAAAAATCATTTGTTCTGCACCTGATGACAAAGGTATCAAGAGGCAGGAGAATGACTCAGGTTTCACGTCAGGATTGGCCCGTTGGAGTTTGAGCTAATCTGCAGCAATATAATGTTACGTTTTATGTATGTGTACAGTGTTTTATTTCCCAGTAGTTACACATACATTGTAGATGCATGGATACCATATTTAAAATTAAAACCCTAAAAATGAGAACATTTACTTGAACATATTTTGTAGGGAAAAGAGCATAGGGGGGAAATGTCTTAGTTATGGGAAAGGAAAAAACACATGGCCATGAAAATATATAATTACATTGTATTGGAGCTAACTTTAATCAGATTCCAGTTTTCTGAAGACCACAGTTAACTGAAGATTATGAATATCCCAAGAGTTTTTCTAGGTACTCTAGTTCTTCCTTCTTTAGGAAAGGGAGCTTTTATAAAACCAGCCGGCTGAGACTCCACTCTATCTCAACTGCTTTTTATCTCAAGGTCATTCAATGACCCCCAGAGACCTAGAAATAAACACGGTTTGTTTGTACATATACATGTCCACAGAGCCTAGTCAGGACAAGTCATTCTGGGGTCACCAGGGAGGAACTGAGGTTGGGGCTATGAGCCTGGTTCGGGAAGACTGTTAACTTTGACATGACAGTTTTCCTGGGATTTTGCGAAGGGCCTTGCACTCAGGAGCAGGGGCACGGTTTCTCCAAGGTGGAAGAGTAATACCATTTCATGCTTTGGTGAGGACCTGGCTTTGTTAGCATCAATCCTAATGATTCCCACAGCTTTGAAGAAAATGAGCTTCATGAGGAAGCTTTCCTTTTCTCTTCCTTTCCCTTGTCTACTTTCTCTACTCTTCCTTCTCCCTTCCCTTCCCTTCCCTTCCCTTCCCTTCCCTTCCCTTCCCTTCCCTTCCCTTCCCTTCCCTTCCTTCTCTCCCTCTCTTCTCAGACTACAGTGGCACTGAATCAGTCCCATGGACAGATGTATATTCTACCATGGGTTTGCTTGCTTTGTTAGTTATGCTTTAAAACTGGTCTGGTGAGAGTGTAAATGAAATGTCTGTACTTAATTTTTTTCTCTTTCTTTCTTCTGAGTGTTCCACTCTTCAAAGAAGCTAAATATCTTAGATTAGTATACTTGCTGAGCATGAGCCTCACTGCAGAGTCTGGAGGTCAGGCCAGAGGTATGGAGAAGAGCAAACTACGGGTGTGGTTTTCTTCTATGGTGGGCTTCAGGTGGCCTGAGGTTTGCAGATCTAAGGCCTATCTCTGAGACTACCCAAGCAGTCTCAAACTTTTAGGAACTCTCCTGGTTTTTGAAGCTCTTCTCGATCTGAAAAAAAAGGAATGGGTTACCCTTTCTGGATAATTCTATGTTCACATTCCCTCTGGAGTGTGTGTGTGTGTGTGTGTGTGTGTGTGTGTGTGTGCATGTAAGGAGAAAGAGAGGGGTGACAGCTGATGCTAGGTGTAGTAGTTGAGACATGGGAATGGCCTTAGTTTAAAGTTGGAAAGCAAACGTATATAAACGTGGTTATCAAGGACCTTTTAGAACATCAAAGTAAGTCAAACAAACTAGGACAAATAATTGTACAGTTTTACAGTGTCTCTAGTGTGGAAGAGTACTTCTATAGATCAAAAGATTAAGGGGACTCAAAACTCTGAGCAGCCTGGGAACCAGTAGAATTGCTGGGCTGTAAGAGAAGCTGGCCCTTGTATCCCTGATCTTTAAGTAAGACGGAGGGAATGTGGGAAGAAAAGAGAACTGACATGTGGTTGGGTTTACCAGATGTCAAATGTTCTACCAGCCTCTTTCACAGCATGTTATTTTATGTATTCTCACCAAAACCCTTCAAAGTAAGAATTAATTTTTATTCATTTTAGAGAGGAGAAAACAGAAGCTCTGGAGGGTTATATAACTTGACCAGGGTCACACAGCTAACATGTTTTGGAATCCAGATTAGAATTCAGAGAAGCTTGTCTCTAGAATCCGGATTCTTTTTCTTAAACCAGAAATATCTCACATGATTTATTTTCCTCATAATCATTCATGACAGAAGTAAGTATTTAATCACCATGTATCTTTCCAGACTGATCTTTCTCGATACTCTCCTGCATGTGGTTATATTATACTTCTGTCATAGGGGCAGATGCCTTATGCTTTTCCATACAGCCTTAACCCAAAGTTGTATTCTTGACTCAACGCTGTTCAGTTTGCCTAGAGTGCCTTCACCGGGACATTGATTTGGGCTGTCTTTTGTCCACATAGATGTGTGAACTGATAAATTTGGACCGAACTGATACATATACATAGGTATACATGAATTGGTGTTTTATGTTGCATTATATTGTGAAACAGAAATTCGGCAAAGGCAGTAGCAATGTTGCTTTTCAGAAATTTAATTTTAGGACGTGAAGATTCTTTTTCTTTCTTTTTCCAGTTCTTTAATATTTATTTTAAGAAAGGATTTTTCCCGCATTCTATTTCACATCCTAGTGCACAATCTAGCCAATTAAATCATGAGTCAAACTTCGAGGGCTTGAGTTAGTTCTTTATTGAGCTTAGGCATTATTTAGTAGCAAAATTAACTGTTTCAAGCCCTTGGTTGCAGTTCTTTTTGCACTTACTAAATGTTTCATGTTGTATTCTTTTTAAGTTTATTTATTTATTTTAAGAGAGAGAGCTTGGGCGTGAGTAGGAGAGGGACAGAAAGAGTGAGAGGGAGAGGGAGAATCCCAAGCAGTCTCCCTACTGGCAGCACAGAGCCCAATATGGGGGACTCAACTGTGAGATCTTAACCTGAGCTGAAACCAAGAGTTGGACACTTAACGGACTAAGCCACCCAGGCACCCCTGATATTTTATTTTTGATTCCCAAAGGAAGGGAATATGAAAATATTGTGTTAGTAATATGCCCATATTGGAAGGAAATATAAAATGTGTTATTAATAATGGGGCACTTGGGTGGCTCAGTCAGTTAAGCGTCTGACTTCTGCTCAGGTCATGATTTCATGGTTTGTGAGTTTGAGCCCCGCTGGGGGCTCTCCACTCTCCATGCAGAGTCCACTTTGATCCTCTGTCTCCCTCTTTCTCTGCCCTTACCCTGCTGTGTCTCTCAATAATAAACATTTTAAAAATGTGTGAGTAATATGCCTATATTGCATGAATTTTTCTAGATATGAGGATACTTGCAGCATATTGAATATCATTCTCTGCCTCAGTTTTCTTATCATGAGAGTAATAATCCCTATTTTAGTGGGAACTTAAAAAATTTATCAATTTTGGCAGAACACCTTAAAAATGATAAATAATATCAAGTTTAAAAGTGACAATATAAGTGCTGCTAGAAAAATTTTAACTTCAAGTTAAATTAATGCTTTTATTTTCTTAGGTTTTTTTTGTTGAAACATTAATTTTCTCTCAAGACTCATGTGAAAAATCTTTAAAGGACTATTACTTGTCCGTAAAGACTATTTCTGAAAACACAAAAACCCTAACGTAAATAAGAATTCTTTTCATTTGGCTAACAATGCCGGAAAAATTAGGTCAAGAAAGATAGAGTAGTACTTTTTAAATTACAATATTTTGTTGATTAAAATGACAGTAAATAATGATGGAAATATGAAAGATAGCATATTAACATTTAATACAGTGGTTTTTGGATAAGAACTAGACATTGGAGATCACACCAAGTGTTTGGTTCAAAGATGCGAATCACCTTGAAGTTACGCCTTTGGATATGAAATACTATTTGTCGTAGTACTGCTCAAAATCAAATTTTGAAAGTTACTACAGGGAAAGAAGCAGTAAGAGCCCATACTCATTTGGATTCTTTCAGAATAGTACTGCAATGTCAGTGACCAAAATACTGGCCCCCAAATCATTCAATCCTGAGTTTTATTTGGAGTCAAATCTCAGGTGAGCCAGTAGAGCTCTTTGACTTTGATTTAATTTCTTCATCCCCAAAATGGAGATAAAATTGCTTACTTGCCAAAGACAGAGTGAATACTAATTAATTAATGAGTTTGAACATTGCTAATAAATTCCCCTTTCTTAATGCGGTTTCCAAGGCTACAAACTCAGACATGCTGAAGATGCAGAAGTTCTGTGTTCAAATATAATGTAGCTCAATGTTTGGGTTGTTCAAATGTGTACCTGGCAGACTCAAAACACGGATGAGTTTCTTGGAGAACTTAAAGTTGGCTTTAAACGAACCAAATCACAGTGAAACTTTTGGTAGAAAACACCAAATTCTACCGGTTTCACCTATGAAACTTAAGATTTACATGTGTGTCTGTGTGCGTGTGTGTGCGCACGTGCTTTATATATTTAAATATATTCAGTTTCTTTTGCCTTTCAGATGGAAATGTAGAAAAAATGTATTTAGGAAAATAAGCCACCAAATCACAAAGACTCCAAACTAGTGCTTATTTCTAGTTACTAATATGTATGCTGTGTCCAAGGCCTGGCAACATGGGTGTAGGTTGAGCTGTTTGTATCTGACATGCTTAACTTAATTTTAAGGAATTGTTTTATGTTTTCAGGAATTAACCTATCATAATAGTATCATCCATGCAGGGAAGTAAGTTAGACCACATGATGGCCTTCCAGGGTGAATGGGTCTCATGTGTGTGAGATGTCATGGAAAAGTCACTGGACAAGGAGTCAGGATCCCCCATTTCTGATTGGGGGATCCCCCATTTCTAAGCCTGGCTCTACCTCTATCCAACTAATGTGGCAATGAGCCGGTTGCCTCAAATGTGAATGAGTGCACTAGGTTAACCTCATACTCCTCTAGTGCTACAACCCTAATCTCTTGATTCCTACACTGATAGCCTTCCTCTTGTTTTACACTATCTTTCCGAAGAGTGTTTCTGTAGGCTGGGAATCAACTCCAAGCAAACTACATGGCAGGGAGTATTGCCTGCAGAGAGCTGTGCACATATTCAATAAATACATATTGCTTGAAATACTTGATGATTAATTAACCATCTAGGGAAAGCCTGTGATCAATGTTGATGACTAAGCCTTAGTGGCAAAATAGTTAAAATTTATTGAGTACCTCTAATGTGTCAGGCACTCTATTTGCAGTATGCATATGATATCTCATTTAAGCAATCATCCAGGAAACACATCTAAATCTTCCTGGAGGGTTTTGACATTACGGTATTATTGGCCATTCTTTTCAGGAAAAGTCTTTTCTGCTGGACTTGCTTGGAGCCTCCCTCTTGATGTCCTTTGAAGAAATTCAATAAAGGCAAATGGGTTTGCACTGGAAGCAAGCAGGACAAAATATTCATAGAAAACTCAAACTAAGGCGCATCTTGAAAGCTATAGCCAAAATCACGTTCAAGCCAGAATCTTCCTCATCATCCATGGTTCCTCCCATATCCTGAATGTGTAAATAGGCAGGATTTTTAAAATTTTTTTTAACTTTTATTTTACTATGTAAATATCTTAAGAATCCATCTTCTGCTCTTCATCCCTGGGATAGTTGTTTTAGTTCAGACATCGTCATTTCTCCTGTGGAATGTTATGGTAGCCTCCTCACTGGTCTGCCTTCTCACTGGTTTCTAATCTGTTCTCTTGTTGCCCCAGTGTCTCCTAACACTCAGACTTTTCATGGTTTAAATTCTTCAACAGTTCTTGACATCCTTGCCTCTTTGTTGTCTCTCCAGGAGGAGGGAGCTGCCCCATTCCCTGGGTTTCTGTGCACTTAGATATATACCTCTTTGTGCAAGTATATTTTATGAATGTCTTTCTTGTTGGTTTCTGAGCTTTCTCTAATACAACCTCTTTGACTCACGTCAAAGATTGGCACATTGTTCATAATTGTTGAGGAAATAAAGAATTTGGGGACCTGAGCTATTCAGGGTTCAGTAAAGGAGATATAATGTAACAGTTCATTAAAATTGTTTTTCTAATTCATTATCTTGTGTGATTCTCACAAAAAAACCCAACTCTGTAATCTCTGAAATTTTGATCCATGAAAAGGGCTTGGGTTTGTCGCCTTAGAATTTCTGATGGGCAATCTATTTGGTCATGTAACAAGTGGGCAGGGCCTAGAGATAACTATTTTAGGATTATTTCTCAGAGATCTGATCCTCCTTTCTGATAGTAGGCCCTAAAGTTTTAGGGCCAAGGTTACCTTGATAGCCAAAGCTGAATCCAGTTTCCAAAAAGGAAATGTTTCCAGTTCTTAGCCCAGGAGAGTGTAGGAGGGCTACAGGAAGAGGCAGTAAGGTAGCTAACACATTTTAGAATGACTGGAATGAAGATGAGTGGAGAAGGTTGCAGAGAAGGAACCTTACTTGGGACCCTGCAGAAGTTTAGATCTGTAAAACCCAGCACTCTGCCCTGTTCTGGCAAATGCAGCTAATGGATAGGGTATTCAAGAGCCTTTTATACTTAGGAGAAGAGAGAGCCAAAGAGGATCCCAAGCAGACTCCTCCCTGTCAGGATGGAGCCCAATGTGGGGCTTGATCCCATGAACCATGACATCATGACCTGAGCTGAAAGTAGGAGTCTGTTGCTTAACAGACAGCCACCTGGTCGCCTCAGCCAGAGGCCTTTTAGCATCAAGATATTCAGCTTTCTTGCTAAATTCCTTCACCTTGCCATGCTTCCTGACATCCCATGAAAAAGGGACTTGTCTTTGTTAATAAGCCTCTTTAATAGACAAATGTGCAAAAGGCATCTCATTTTAGAGATGTGACTTACCTGAAAGAAAAAAAAAAAAAAAAGACATCTCAAATTTAACATGTCCAAACCAGAGCTCTTTGTTTTCTACCCTCTCCCAAACCTGCTCCCTGTCGGATCTTCCCAGTTTCCCCATTTCAATAAATGACACACCCAAGCAAGGGAAAAACTTCCAGGAAGCATTCTGGATTCCTCTTTCTCGCTTACCACCTACCCATCCGTCAGCAAACCTTACCAGCTCTATCTTCAAATATTTCCGGAGTCTGATCACATTTCTCTGTCTTTACCCCTACCTACTTAACACTGAGCCACCATCACTTCCCTCCTGAGCTACTGCAATAGCTTTCAAACTGGTCTCCCTCCTTTGCTCTTGACCCTCCTGCTCCCCAACCTTAGCCCATCCTCCACAGAACTGCCAGCGTGAGCTATTAAAATGTAAATCAAATCACTTTGCCCCACTGCTCAAAACCACACAAAGCTTTCTGTCACACTCAGAATAAAATCCAGAGTCCTTGCAATGACCCACAAGGCCCAACATTGATCTACCTACCACCTGCCCACTCTAGTTCTTTTCCTTCTATTTTCTCCCCACTCATTACTTTCCAGTCATTCTGGCCTTTTTTTCTCATGGACCTATGTATTTTGAAACTAATGGAGTTTCCTTCTTTTAATTGATTTCTAATAGGTTTAGAGCTAAATTTCTGGTCTATCTCTAGTAAGACTATAACAATACACATTAAAAAATATACTACCCTCACTTCTGGCTCAGCTTTACTTTCTTGCTATTATTTTTCTTTCTCTTACCTTTATTAATTAGAAATTAAATATACTCCTTACATATTTCTTATTATAAAATTAACATAGATGTTTACAACAGGAAAATCAGAAAATACAATAAAAAAGTAGAATATTTTTACCATATTGTCTCCAATCCCAATTCTCCAGTGACTTCCCATCACTTTTTTTGTAAAGTTTAAACACCTTAGCATAAGTTAAAAATTCCGGTTTCTCAGCTCTCCCTCTTCACTTGGCTACCTGGTGTTCATTCTTCAGATTTCAGTAGAAATGTCAGAAGGTTTTTCTCAGGTATCTCATTGGTGACCCCTCTGTCCTCACTGAATCCCAGCACTCTATTGTAGGCAATAGCATTGCCCCTATTGGAAGCCAGGGACAGTGTTTTCTTATTCTTTATTGTTTCCACAGCTTTAGCTTACTATCTGGCCCACAGAGAACTCTTTCTTTTAAATTTTAAATTCAAATACAGTTAACTAGAAAATTCCTGACGAATACTGAGGAGTGAGTGAATAAATGAATGATGAGAGGCTCTTGCTGGGAGAAGGTTTTTGAAAGTATCTGTCTGGAGTTTACTTATTACAACCAATAAATTATAAGAGGTGGGCAGGGAGTATGTGTAAATTATAAAACACTTTGAACAGGTGCACCTTAGGGAATAATATTGTCAGAATACTTTCTCTTGGAGTACACCCAATAAGACTCAAGACTGCCAAAGTTCTTCCTCTTGTAAGGGATCTCCTCAGTCATCTGCCCCTTAGTGCTACTTGCAGAAATGACTGAGTTTGAATGCTGAAACATGATAGAATTAAACAAAAAGTTGGAGAATCAGAATGTGACCTTTGTCTTCATTCTAATTTTATTGACTTGCAGTATTCATTTTATTGATTTATAAGATCGATGGTGTGTGTGTGTGTGTGTGTGTGTGTGTGTGTGTGTGTGTTTGTGTTTCTATAGCTGGTAGCAAGCACTGTGAGCTTGCAGCAGATTTGTGGCTATATTTTCAAGCTCAGTCTCTCATCAGGATGGCAGAGATTTGGCTCAAAAGTAATCTATTTTCTGAATTAATGAAATAGCTTTCATTTGGCCCTGCCATCTTTATGGAGCAGTTAAATCTTTGCTCTAGGCAGAAGTGATGGCAGCACCACTATTTACAGAGACACAGCAATGCTCAGGGATGGGAAACGTGGAATGTTCCAGTAAATAGTTTGTCGTAGACTTCCTGGTCTTTAATAACATTGTCCACATTGTCTCTTCATATGCAGATGTTTTTTATAAAAATGAAAAAGAAAGTAGATAACATTTAGACAAATAACATCCAGGGTATTGGATTTGGAAGTCACTATGATGAAACTGATGTTAAACGTCATATTTTTCCTCAGTTGGACTTCCTATGGACACAAGTTGAGTATCCCATCCAATAAGTAGTGAATTGCTTTCTTTTTCCTTACTCTGAATAGTTACCATTTATTGAATGCCTACCAGATGTCATATAATCTTGAACCTTCAGCACAACATGATAGTTGGGTGTTTTTACTCACAATTTACTGAGGAGTAAATGAAGGTGCAGCAAGAGTAAATAACTCAACCAAGATTGCAAAGCTGGGGTCCACTTGGATTTCCATGACACAAAAGTCCCTGCACCTACCATGACAAGGATCTTGGAAGAGTGGTAGATTTGTCAGTGTAGGATCTAAAGTATTTTAAAATGCTTAAAGGAAGCAGAGATTTATTTTTTTTCTCTGACATGCAAATTTACATTATAAATCCGTGAATGAGCCTATTGTGAAGGGAGGAGAAAGTTCTCTTGGAAGTGAGGGCAGGTGCTCTAGAAAGAATAAAGTGGGATAAAGTTGTGAAATGCTCATTGACTCTTTGAGCAGAAGTTTGTAACAATAATAAAAAAGGAGTTGGAAGGAAAGAAGTGAGAGTGAACCATAGATCCCTTAAGTCCTATGGTTAATTTAGGAGACAGAGAAGGACAGGAAGCAAAAACTTGTGTATCCTGGAGGACAGAGCCCCCAGACAGGCTTGGAAATAGACCCTAGTGGAACAGTCAAAGGACACAAGATGGAGAAGCAACAAAGAGCACTGAAAGCTTTGATCGGGAGAGTGTGACCCTAAGTCAGAAAACATATGCCAATCATGATGTTTAAGAAGGAGATATGAAGGATGATGCTTACAGAGTGTTTATAGATTCTGCTCCATACCAGAAACAAGAGGCATTTTCCTCCAAAAACCATGGGGCAATAGATAACTGAAGTTTGATCTAGGACTGGTTAGCAGAAGTCAGGTGGGAGACAGAGGCTGGGGCCCCATCTACTGGCCTTGCAATGATGACATTTAGTCTCTTGGAAGGTTTGCTGACCAAATGGCAGACTCCAAGATAAATTGGCTGCAATCTCTGTCCTGGTTTCAAGAAGATTACCCTGTGAGGCGAGATGGAGAAGGGAGAGAAAGAGACAGATGTGAAAGCGGATAAATCAGACAGTAGAGTGGGTTATATAATATCTACATATAAATAGAAGGCACTTTGGAAGTGCAGGAAGAGTCATGACTAACTGAATAAAAACACACAGAAACTATTATGTAAACTCCTAAGTGTTTTAGTGTCATGAGCAAGGTACTGTTTACTAGCACAGTTACAGAAAAATTAATTCTTCCTCAGTGGCTTTAAGGAAAACTTCATTGAACAGGGTATATTTGAGAGATCTTGAAGGATGAGATTTTCTCCAGGCAGAGAATGAAATTAACTGCCAAGAACAAGAAGGAGGTTTCTGTACTCTTGTTCTTTCACAGAAAGATTCTAGGGATAGAACTATAATCTGTTCAATCAACCAGGAAGAGGCACTCAAACTGTAGACTCAACCATATCCTTCTCTTTCAATTATCATTAAAATGATCCAATGTAAGCAGTTGCCTAGCTTCTGTGATGGTTAAGCTGATAAAATGATGAGTTTCTTTGTTGTGGAAGTGTGTTTTGTTGTAGGTGTCTATGTCTGCAGATAAAGCATAGAGGGAGACCACTGGAGTTCTAGCTTCTGCAGTGGCTGTTGGAGAGAATTCTGTATGTCTGTGCAGATGAGAGAGTCAAACATGGTGTGTGTGAACATGTGACTCTGCATAAGGGGTGGCGTGTGTGTAGGAGGCAGACCCTGCACAACTCTCCCTGCATTTGGGCTTCGTTAGCCATCTTCTGTTTGGGTCCCTGTAGGAATGCTGTGCTGTCCTGGCATTTAGCTGATGGCATTTGCAGTGATCTGGCCTCAGCCAGGTCCGCCTCTCATCATTAAAAGACCGTGTTTTGTATGTGCTTCTATTCTGTCTCCCATTGCAAGGAACTTAAATGAGACAGTCTCTTCTTCCAGAGATCAGTTTCTAGCCTTCAAATTATTTTCCCTGGTCTTGAGATCCAGTGTATAACATGTATAGGTGGTTTACCATTGCTTCTTAACAGCTGCCCTGTGGTGGGAAAAGTCAGGCACAGTGTGTACCCAAAACTGTGGAAATGTCAGCATGTGCTATGCTGATATATTAATTCCAATAGTGGTGATTCAGAAACACATACTGCATATGCACCATATGGGCCTTAAATATTTATGAAACCTAAAAGTCACAAAAACAATTCTTTAATGTAAAAGTTAAAAATTGATTACTATAATTTTTCATGAACTAAATTTTTAGCATTTAATATTTTAATTTACAGATGAACATATTACTGAAAGGATACTAGTGACTTTAAAATATCATTAATTCTTATTGATTTACTGCTCTTCAAAGGACACTATGTTAGGCACTATGGAGGAATAAAAAGAATGCCCAGAATTTGTCCGATTCTTAACTTGTTTTACCTACTTTCTATTTTTACCATCTACTGAGTGATCATTTTGCACTGTAGGAAAACAATTGAAGAAGAGAATATGGAAATCTCCAATCAGTCCACTCTTTGCCTTTTCCAAATGAAGTGGCATATAGGGAAAAGCAGAGCTTGGAAGAGATTGTAAAGCAATAAATGTAAAGAAGGTGTCTTAGAATTATGAAAACAACACCTTTGTTGTTGTTGTTGTTGTTGTTGTTGTTGTTGTTAGCATGTCTTCTAAGGTTGGTGCAGTACTAGAGTGATTTGACATAATTTAATCTAAAAGCTCTGGACTAGTAACCCAGAAACCTGGCTTCTAGCTGTGGCTCTGGTGCTAATTATTTGTACTTTAGTTTCCTAATTTATAAATGAGACACTGATTAGTTTATCCTTAAATTTGATGCTATAAAATATCATCCAGACCTTTACATTTTACAGTGAAGACTTAAGGCTGCTGGGAAATAGAACTATATCTGTTTTGATTACCATGGCATACCATGCACCTAGTACAGTGTTTTTAAGAAATATTTAATATGAAGGAAGGAAGAAGATGATGCAAAAGTGTAATGGAAGCTGCATCTACTGTGCTCTTAGAGCCTGGTCCAATTATGTTGTAGAACTGAAGTCGTGAAATAGACTGTAATTCCTCTGAGTGCACCCCATCCCTCTCACCAGGCTGTAATCAAAATCTAATCTTAATCAAAATTTGCCTGATACCATCATATTCCCTTTTTACTTACTTATTGAAATAGGAAGAGATGTTGCTTTGTCACATAATTTGTATATAAATAACCTTTTACTATATTTTGAACACCTTTTATGCATTTTATTCTCTTCTTTCTATCCTCAGTGTTACTCACTGACCAGTTTCTATGACTCTCATTCATCTCAAATAAATTTCAGTTTATTGTTTGCCTTTCTACTTTACCTCCTATGAACGTCCTTCAAAAACTTTACTTAATTATTGAATACTTGATTTTTTTCTTAACTTCGTCATTTCTTCACCTTCACTTTATCAGTATGATTATTCCCATGGGATCTTATCCCACCTAGAGGGGTTTACTTCTAATATGTTAAGGTCAGTTATAAGAATAATTACATCAGTAACATTTTCAATATTTCCTTTTCTCATCAATCTTTGTAAATTGTAACTTGAACATTTCCTCACACCAAACAAATAACCCAATATTTACTTGTTTGTTATTTAAAGCTCCTTTCCCCCAGGGCTATCATTTCACTTTGGAATTATTTTGAATCCCTACCTCCTCTGAGTCCCACGATCAGTGACTAAACCTTGACATTTTGAGAGTGCAATGATCTTGCCTTATCTTCATCTTACTGTGGATCTGGTGTGTCAATTCTGGGATTGAATGCAACCCAACTACCTGCATTCCCTGCTTTCAACCTGCCAGTTGTAGAAGGTCATAAAAGCATAACAGCAACTTGTGCTTGACCTTATTGCTGCCTGATCCCTCTAGGAATCTGTTTACATTTAGCAAGTTCAAGTTCCCAGATCTACCACTTTTTGTGTTTTTTGGTCATTTGACTTTGTGGCTCAGTTTTCTCATCTGTAAAATAGAAAATTGTAATTTCCAACGGGAGTGCATATGTGTCTTGCCAACCACTTCTTTGTGGTGACGTAGCCTTAGCTATTTGCAGTGGAATTGTTATATTTTGCCTCCTAAATCATTAACCTTTGCTCTAAGTAGGACCGGAATAACAGCAGGCAGCATGCTCTAACTGTAGAATGTATAAACATATTTTTGATTAAAAAAATCAGGCTAAAACTAGAGATATGTGGGTATCCCAAGGGGATGTTTCCCCTTAGAATTGTGGAGACTCACTTGTTAAGAAAAATGAGAACATCTGATTTTGAAAATAAAAATAACAGGCAACTTGGGTATTAACATGGTTTTAAGAGCTTAGCTGTTTTTCCTACAAAATCGTGAGGTTTGACTGGGTGATCTCTAAGGTTCCTTGCAGCTTCAGGGATCTGTGATATTATGGTCCTGAGCTCTGCTTATGGGTCTGAAATTCATAGACCAAACTCCCGTGTCTCTTGAAATATAAGGCAGCAGCTCGGGGATGGTACTATTTCATCAGACAAAGAAGAATTTCTTGTTGCAAATGATTGTACTATTAGTTTTTGAGAGAAAACTCAATGATCTGCTGAGTGTACAAGGAGCAGTATTGAGTGTTTCCTAGCAGATAGATAGCTGGCAGGCTTAAAATGAGTATTGATGTGTTTATGTGGAGATAAGGATACACGTTAGCTTTTCTCAGAATTCCATTTTCAATTACTCTTGAACTAGTTTGAAAATTCATCGTCTTCACGCCAAATATCTTTTAGTGTGCCATGTATGCTGAGTAGCAGACCTTGACATCTCAACAGGGCTCACATAAGTATATACTCAGGCACAAATTAAGCAGGATCAGGGGAGTGCAGACTTCTCGTGCTGCTCTGATATTCAGGAATCAAAAATCTTTGTCCATTTGATCATATACTTATATCTCTTCTCTCTCTCTCTTCTTATTTTGCCTCTCACTCTCTTCTTCCTTTTTCTTTTTCTCTCTTCTTTTTGTCTTTTCTTTCCTTTCACATAAAGTCCATTGCCTTTTTAGAAAAGAATGAGCAAATGCATGAATACAGGTCTCTCTACCATAAGCTGCTCCTGCCAGTTAAAAGCAGAGACAGCATCCCAGGGACATAGGACTGGAGGGGGTCTTGGAAAGTCACTCAGGCCACTTCTCTCACTTTAGGCCACCCCATACTATACATAGATGACCTTTCTAAATTAGAAGATTCCATCACCTTTCCTAGTCTCTCTTCCAGTATTGACCAACTTTTACTGTCAGAAATGCTGCAGTATTGAACCTGCTGCTAAATTGTCTCTAATGCTGGCAAGAGTGAATATGTTGACAACACACACACACACACACACACACATAAATAAATAAATAAATAAATAAATAAATAAATAAAAAGAGGGTTTGGGGCAATATTCCAGAAAAGTTCCATGTTTCCTAAATATGATGCTTTACAGGATGGCTGTACATATATGCAACCTAGGATCGAATTGATCCTCTTGAGATATAATAAGCCTATAATTCTCAGCTACTTTAAATCCTGTCTTGGTCCCATATGCAGCCACAGCTGTGAGGTCCTCAGTATGGTTATTTTAAATCAAACAAACTGTTTGTCTAAAGATAGACAATTAATAATGTTAGTAAAATTATAGGATGCAAATCTTTACAAATTGAAATTTTACTTATTTCACAGTATTTCATGGATTGTTGGATTTGGAAAGAGATTTTTCTTCTCCATCAGATGCTTAAACACCCTTTAGAATATCCAAGTGACCATCTATCCTGTATCTGAATGTATTTTGAAGATTGAATGTACTTATTAAGGCTCTTCCAGTTTTAGAGTACTCAAATTATTAAAAACCTCTTCCTGTATGAAAAGGTTTGGGCATAATATCAGTATTTTTTTTTTATCCATTCCTTCTTAATTCAGAATTTGTAGCTTGCTTGCAATAAACCACTTCCACCTAATCCCAATAAAACAAAGCAAAGCAAAAATCAACCTGAACATAATTTACAAAGCTACATAGATCAGTAAGAAACTACTACACTTATTTAATTATGTAGGTTTTTGGTAGTAATCCGAAGAAGTAATTTGTTACAGCAGGAACACATACAAAAGAGAATACCTAATTATATATATTTTTTCCTTTGGGGAATCCAACCCTTTATTGTCTGAACTATTGATACCTTCAGCTGTTACATTTTTCTAGTAAGAGTTAGGATCTCTCCTTTGGTTTGTAATTGTCAAAAACATGGTCTTAAAAACATATTAGCTTATTTTCATTTCATAAAAGTAAAATCTTTGCTTTTATAAAATTAGCTGAAAGTACAGTTCAAAAGTAAAACATTTTATTAATGAAAAGCTAAAGAGCCAGCTGAACTAAAAATGGAATCTATGAAGAATACTGTATTTTAAAATGACAAATTTATTCCTTTTAGTTTGCTGTTGATATGACAAATGGGCAAGTGCAAAGGAAGAAAGAGCCATTCAAATAAATTATGGGGGATGAGAGGTCAGCATGTTGAAACTCAGAGGTGTGGTGTAGTGAAACATACCGCATTCTGCCTCTGGCCCTTGGTTTCTTCACAACAAAAAATGGAATGGGTAGGTTATAACACCTGATACCGAAGGTTGTTGAAGGGATTAGAAATAAAATACACAAAGTAGCTGATAATCAATTGCCATTTTTATGACTCATATGCCTGATCTCTGGGTTTATAATGAATCTATAGAGAAGGGCCTCAAGGGAGTTTCCAGAGTTAGTGATCAAATTGTTACTCCATGAGTTTGGGAGACAGCTATAGTAGAAAAATCATGGACTTGGGAGTCTGAAAGGCTTCGCTTTGAATTCTGGGTGTGCCACTTGCCAGAAGAATGCACTTAGGCAAGATATTCATCTCCCTGAACCTACATTTCCTTATCATGAGTGCCACATGAATAAAACACATGGCAGGTGTTTAATAAGGGGACGATGCCTTTTTTTTTTTTTTACCCTTTCCCAATATAGCCAATCTATTGTAGACACTCCTATAGAGCCCAGAGTGCTCATAACCATGGGAGGGGTAGGCACTATCCAATTACTTTCAGAGATTTCAGAGCTTCAGATTGGCAGGCAAGTTGTGAAGTCTTGGCATTGTAACATGTTAACAAGGTCCCCACTGCTTGTCAAATGCATATCGTTATTGTTCTGTGTAGAAGGATGAGACACTTCCTCCTAGTGCTGGTTGAACATCTCCTATACTGAGATACAGGGTTCCTCCACGCCGCTGAGACAATGCTGTTGTCATAAACTCAATGTCATCACTCCAGCCGATGGTCCTGCCAAGTGGTATTTCTCCAAAACTCATATGGCTTCTTCTTCTTCTTTTTTTTTTTAATCTTTCCCTTTTCTCAGGAAAGAGAGTGGTGAAAGTTTCTGAAATACGGGCATTACAGTAGAAGTAAAGACCTGGAATCTGAATACTTGGGTCTGGCTCTTAGCTCTATTACTTATAGGATGTGTGAATTTGGGCAAGTCACATACCTAATTTTAGTCTGAGTTTCCTTCTCTATAACATGAGAATAATAACAATAATAGTAGGTTGATATCCTCACAGAATTGTTTTGAGAAGCAAACGAGATGATACAGTTGCTGAAAGCTGATATGTGCTATATAAATGTGAACCTTATTATCTTATCAGACCTGACTGAGCCAAAGACAACAACACCTTTGAAATCTCCCATAAGACTGAGAGAGGCTGAGATACTGTGCTTCTCTTCACCAGATGATCCTTTTGTAGTCAAAGCCTAGGGAACATGGTGCTGAGGCTATAACTGCAGCAGAGCTCTAAAAAACAAAACAAGATTGGCAATTTAGGCTATACAGAATATATGTTTTAGTATATAAGTTTCAAGGTATAAAGGTCATATAGTTGTATGATTTTGTGTAGTAAGTTTGTAGCAGTATAAGTCAATGGATTAGTGATTGGTGAAATATCTTTGTGAACTCCAGTAAACTAACAAATGGTAGTTATCTTTTGTTGTGACAACTGTTAGATATATAGTCAACTTCATAACTGCCCCCCCAAACACCTTATCTCCAAAATAATGGTCAGACTTGCTCCCCTAGATAATTCTAAAGAGGTTTAATTTAAACAAACAATCACACCAAAAAACATGCAAACAAATAGGTTTAATCATAACCTTGGCTCTAATCATTGATCCTATAGCTGGTGTTATATTTTTAACTAATATGTAACTTTTAAAAATGTAAATTAATACAGTAAACACAGTATTTACTCTATCATCGAACACACTGGCATGAGTTACATGTGTGATCCTCCCTCCTCCTGCTTCTCTTCTTGGACACAATTACTATTCGAAATCCTGTGTTTATCATTTGCGCTCTTGCCTATTTTAAAATATAATTTTATTTTACATCTGTATCCCTAAAAACACGCAATTTTAGCTGTTTTTACTTTATAATGAAGTATTATGCTTATCCTTCATGTAACTTTGTACTTTCATTTTTCAGTCAATTATGTATTGCTAAGATTCATTTTTGTTGCTTTAACTAGATCTTATTTGTTCTGACTTTTGTATCATATTACATTTTGTGAATCTACTATGGTCTTTTTTCATACATTTTCTTGTGGATAAACATTTGTGTAGTTTCTACTTATCGCTCTTATAGTGAACATTCTTATACGTGTCTCTCATGTACATGTGCAAAAGTAGAATTACTAGGTTTGGGGCCATGTCTTGCTTAATATTACAAGGCAATGTTTAACTGTTCTGGAAGTAATTATGTCAATTTGTAATTCCACAAGCAATGTCAATGTCAATGTGCTACACCCTGTCAACAGCTGGTAATGTTAGATTTCTTAGTTTTTGGAATTGCTTGGATGTGAAATGATATGTCGTTATGGTTTTGATGTGTCTTTCCCTAATAACCAGTAAGATTGAACATTTCTTTATTGGCTATATGTGTTTTCTCTTTTGTGAAATGTCTGCTTATGTCTTTTGCCCATTTTCTATGAAGTGTTCCCTTCTTACTGATGTGCAAAATTTCTTTATATATTTTTGATGCTAATTATTTGGTGATTATACAGGTTGCAAATCTCTCAGTTGTCACTGTCTTGTCTCTTTCCTTAAGGTACCTTTGGTTGAACAGACGTTCTTTAACATCTTATGTACAACTCATTTATATGTACTTGGTATTATTTGATGTTGTTGTAATGGTGTACTCTTCTTTTTTCTTATTTTTAGACTTTGATGCTTTTGGTAGATGCCAGATAAGCATTTGATAAAGTTCAAAATCCATTACTCTTAAAAACATAGAGACTAAAGGATAGCCACAGATCTCCTTGTGATAAAGATCTTCAGTCAGTAGTGACTTCATCCCTAATAGTGAAGCAGCATTTCCCAGAGTATGTTTGAGGAACACAGGAACCTATTTGATATTGTGCAAAAAAGAATTTTGGGGCCAAATAATGTCTAGAAAACACTGCTTTAAGAGACAGTTCCTTTAAAAAAATTTTTTTTTTACATTTATTTATTTTTTTGAGAGACGGAGAGAGACAGCATGAGCAGGGGAGGGGCAGAGAGAGAGGGAGACACAGAATCCGAAGCAGGCTCCAGGCTCCACGCTGTCAGCACAGAGCCCAATGTGGGCTCAAATCCACGACCCGTGAGATCATGACCTGAGCCGAAGTCGGATGCTTAACCGACCTAGCCACCCAGGTGCCCCGACAGTTCCTTTAAGTCAGTTGTAAGACCAGCACGTCCTCTCATCATTATTACTTTTGAAATTCAGGCCAATGATTAGGCTAGGAATAAAAGTCCAACAGGAGGTCGCAAAATTCATGTTTAGAAATGGATACAATGGTTATCTTAGGTTTTTAAGGTAGACAAACTGAAAAATTATTAGAGATAGTTAAGACAGTATGGTGGCTAATTGCAAAATAATTATACAAATATCATCATTTTCCTATGTATAAGGGTAACCAGTTGCTGTATTTTATGTTAAGAAATGTAGCCAGGGGCGCCTGGGTGGCTCGGTTTAAGTGTCCGACTCTTGATTTCAGCTCAAGTCATGATCTCAGAGGCATGAGATGGAGCCCTGGGTTGAGACTCTGCGCTGGGTGTGGAGCCTGTTTAGGATTCTTTCTCTTGCTCTTCCTCTGCCCCTCCCCCATTCTCTCTCAAAATTAATCAATCAATCAATCAGTCACAGAGTTGGTTTAAAAAAAAATGTAGCCAGAAGAGGAACACCTCTACCAGCTGTTTGCTTGCATGAAAATGAACCGGTGGCCTTATTTTCTGTGTTAGGAAAAAGAGTGACATCCAGGCAGTCTGGCTGCTTCCTTTGTCTTCCTGGAGTCCAGAATCCCAGGAAATTTAAGAACAGTGGTATAGGTGGTGTACTGCAGAACATTTTGGATCTCTCCTGGGGTCATGTAGAAGCTATTTCTTGGGGCTAAGTCTCCCATTTAGTTTTTCAGTTATGAATGTGTGATTTGGATTCAGGAGATCTGGATTCTGATTCTGATTGTATTGCTTATAGGCTATGGGGTTTAAGATGAATTATTTAACCTCTTTGAGGCAGAATTTCCTCTTTTGTGAAGGGGAGATAATGCCATCCTCATAGGATTATTCTGAGGTGTTTCTGAGGATGTTTGGAACATATTTGCACACTGTTAAGTTGTTATTACAAAGCCTAGAAGTCCATTATTTTAAGCTTAGCATGAATCACAGGTGATGAATGCAACTTCTTGAAAAGAGATGGAACTTTCTGCATTCTCTGAGATAGGGACTCCCAGAATTTTCCTTCAGCTTTGCAGCCCCTGCTCTGGAATCCCCAAGACTGTCATGTTGGGTGGGAATGAGGGTGGGTTTCCACAGCCCTGGGTGACAAGAGCCTGGTTGTTGCAAGTAAATCATTTGACTCCTGAGTTCTGGAGGCTAGAAGTCTGAGATCAGGGAGCCAGTAGGGTCAAATTCTGGTGAGAACTCTCTTCCTGGCTTGAGAACTGCTGCCTTCTCATAGTGTCCTAGGTGGACGAGAAAGAGCAATGTCTTTTAATTTATGTTTTCTGACTGTATATTGCTGGTATATGGAAATGCAGTTGACTTCTATATTTTGATTTTATATCCAGCCATCTTTTTAAACTATCCCATATTTTAAATAATCAATTTGTACATAAGATTTTTGGGGATTTTCATATAGATAATGCTGTCATATAAATAATAAAAATATGTGTTATCTCCTTTAAGATTTTTATGCCTTTACTTTCTTGTTGTTTTCTTATTGTGCTGGCTGAGACCTTCAGTACAATATTGTGTAGAAGTGGAGATGGAGGGCATTTTTGTCTCGTTTCTGACATTAACACACATTCTTTTAACTTTTCCTTTTTTGTTGTTGAGAGAGAGAGAGAGAAAGAGAGAGAGCATGAGTGAGAACATGAGAGGGGCAGAGGGAGAGAGAGAGAGAATTTAAAGAAGACTCCACGCCCAGCACAGGCCCTGAAGTGGGAATCGATCTCACTACTGTGAGATCATGACCTGAGCCAAAATCAAGAGTCAGATGCTTAACCAATTGAGCCACCCAGGCACCCCTTTAACTTTCCTTCTTGAGGATGATTACCCATTATTGTAGGTTTTGTAGGTTTTTTATTGATACCCTTATCAGGCTAAAGCTATCCTTTCTGTTTCTACTTTACTCAGATTTTTTGTATTCCTATGTTATCTTGATTTTATCAAATGATAACTTTGCATTAATTGTGAAAATCAAATGTTTTTTTTCCCTTTAATCTGTTAATGTGGTGAATTATATTTCTAGATTTTTAGAGATCTAATCATCTTTGGATGCCTGGGATTTACTGAACTTGGTCCTGTTATATTATCATTTTATATACTCTGTTTTAATTTGCTAATATTTTAGTTAGAGTTTCTACATGTGTTAATGAATGAATGGGCCTATAATTAAAAAAATTCTTTTCCTAGTTTGGAATCAATATTTATTGGTTTTATAAAATTAGTTGGGAAGAATTTTCTCTTTTTCCATTTTCCTGAAAATTTGTATACAGTTGGTATGACATTTTTTTCTTTCAAATGTTGCCAAAATTTGCCCAGCAAACCATTTGGACCTCGCATAGAATTTCTAATTTTATAGTCAACCCTATAGATTTTTTTTTTTTTTTTACATTTTTTTTCCCAATTGTAAATATAGTATATCTTCTTTGTGGAAAATAAAGAAAAGCATTAAAAAAAAACCAATCACTTATAAATTACCCATTAAAAAAGAAAGAAAGAATGAACCACCGTCAACATTTTACTGATGATTGAAATAGAGCAGTTAGATCCACCAGCCTCCTGAATGGTCAGTTTCTCAGTAAGGCCTACCTTAAGCACCCCTTTTCTGTTGTACCTCCCAAACTCTGTTTCCTGTTACTCTGTTTTTTTCCCCGTAGTATTTATCATAATCTAACATAGTAAATAATTTAATTATTTATTATGTTTCTTGTTTGTCTTCTTCTAATAGAATGTGTGCTCTCAGAGGTTATAAATCCTTATGCTTTCTGTTTTGTTCGCTGTTAGATTGCTAGCACTCGAGCAGTGCCTTACGCAAGGCAGACGCTCGTAACATTTGCTTAATATATGTAATTTTTGTACAGAATTATTTCTGTATTTTTACATAATGGAGTATCTGCCTTTTGTTTGTTTGTTTTGGTTTAACACTGCTTTAGAAAGATTTTCCTGTATCACTAATACTTCTCCCTCCGATCATGTTCAATGTACTGTACTGCAAATATATATGCTGAATTTCTTTACACATAGTATATCTATATATCAGTATACATATATGATACCTATATATCAGTATATAGAGCTATCTCACATCAGAATCTCTTTGTCTATTTATTTATGTATACTTCTTAGTCCAGGCAAATCATACTTTGATATATTACAACCATAGATTAAAATGTTATGCACATATTTAAAAGTGGGATGGATATATATATATATATATATATATACACACATATATGACTTGGCTGGACCAAGAGGTGTCTTATGCTATCTAATCTTCTGACTTGCTGAAAAACTAAAAGATACTGAAGAACCTATTTTTAGTGATTGCCTTGTCTCAGTCACATCCATCTTTTACTAATGGCAGGTTAACTTCCCAAGGTATAATGTGGCACCTCCTTGGTCCCCTCTTATTGCCATTTGCTTCCTGATAGCTGTATGGAATGTGTGGGTATAAATGGAGAGGTACTGATGACGGTCAGGGAAGGGGGAAAACAACACTCCGGCTGCTACAAAAGATGGCGGGCATGCAGTTGAAGTCCATCTGCACCATCATTCACCTTTGCAACCAGGGATGGGCAGTGGGATGAGATAGACACCTTCCTAAGCTCTCTCACAGTGGCCCAGCATGGTTTGGCCTATGTTTGTGCTTCTTAGTCAAGTTTCATTGGCCTCCGCATTAATGGTCAGGCCATTGCTCCTAGTTTTCAGAGTTGTTGTAAATTGTATCTGTTCATCGCATCCAAAGTATCTTTCTAAAATGGAAATCAGATTATGTTATTCACTTGATTTAAAAAATTTAAAGACACCCCATTGCTCTCAGGCTAAAAAATATTGGTATTCCTTTATAAGGCCCAAAACGCACTGTACTGTTTTTTTCCTTCATGGCTAGTCAGCCTTATTTCCCTCCATACCCCACCACACATGAATACCCCAACCACAATGAATTTCTTTGTTTAAAAAAAAAAGTCTCCTTCATCTCTTGGAACACGCTAACTCCTCTTCCCCTTTCCTTACCATCTTTGCTCTTTCTTGCTCCTTGTTTACCCAAATAGTTTTTACCCAATTTTTGGATTTCCTCTTATATTGGAATTTCTCCAGGAAGCCTCATACTAGTTTTAGTCTGGGTGACATGTCCTTCCCATTCTACCCCTTTCACAAAATTTGTCTATATTTGTCTCAAGTGGCTTTATTTCCTGCTAGAAGATAAGATCCTTAAAGTTAAAGACTTTATATATCTTGCTCTCCATGATATCGTCAATGTCTAGTATAGTGCCTGTCACTTTATAATTGTAGAATAGACACTTGGTGACTGAAAAAATGATATTTTTTTCTTTTTTTGTGTCCTCAGAGACTTCAAGCATTTGTCATTTTATACCAGCAGAAGCATGAATAATGAAGGGAGTGCATAGTGCAGTGGGAGAAGGTTCAGATTCTGAGCCTACGAGCCAGTGTCTGAAAGCTTGCTCTAACATTTACTAGCTCTATGACTTTGAGCGAGTTATTGAACTTCTCTGCCTCAGTTTTCTGCATCTGTTAAGTGGAGATAATATTATTACATATCTTAAAAGGTTGTTATGAGGATTAAATAAGTTAACCTTTGTAAAGCTTTTAGAATTTACATGGCACATAGTAAACATATATATTGAGTATGGTATTTAAATAAACAAATATTCCCCCCAGTAGCCTTTTGAATTCAGAGTTATAAAATATTTAAAGCATATTTTTGACCGACTTTCAGGTCTATTAGTATACCTCAAAGTGTGGCTGCCTAAGCTAACTTCAACACACACACACACACACACACACACACACACACACATATATATTTTATATATATATATATATATATATATATATATATATATATATATATTGGTGTTTTATTGCATTGGCAATAAGGAACGAGTGGCTCATAGCACTATTTTTATTCATTATAATCAGCTGTAATATTTTTGGAACATCCTTATGTTCTCCAAAAACTTACTTCATGAACTAAACCTCTTTAATATCTGCCAGGCACCATAATGTGAAGATAGTGGTTGTGGTCCTTCGATTTTCTTAGTACTTTTCTCACTGCAAAATTATGGCTGTTGCCTTAGATTATATTCCGACATCATGATCTTGGGTGATTCTTAATAGTAACCTAGACAGGTGTAGTATGGGATGGTACTGCAGAGTAGTTACGTACAGAGAGCTTTGGCAGCAACTTTGCCTGTAATATGAGTTGCCAAAGTGGCTCCCTCTATTAGATGTGCTCATACCCCACCAGTTTCCACTGAGGCATGGGCAGAAGCAGAGAGATCAAGGGCTATTGGCACCATCAGAATGATGGGAAGTTTTTATATTCCGTGCATCCCTCAGTACTGAAGTTCTCTAGAGTCTATGAGACCCTAGCGCTACTCTGAAACCGTAAGTTTAAACTGGGACATGTTAGGAGACTCAGGAAGAACAGAGGAAATATTCCATAGAAATATGGAAGTTTGGGATAGTAAACAAAGAATAGGTAAGTTTTAGAATCATGTTGAATGGTAATTGGGAATACTTCAATACATCTTATTTCATTTAATTATCAACCCTGGGGAAGGATGTAAACTGAATATTTAAGCAGTTAAAGAAGTCCTTACATTTGTTCACCAATATGTATTGAATAATTACTACCAGGTTCAGTGGTGAAGTATTCTAGGCTTCATAACAAAGTGTCACTGGTGTGGAGGAGGAGCTTAGTTTCGATTTGTGTTGACCCACTCATGAAGGTGTGGTTTAAGTTGGGTTTGGGGAGAAATCAAATCTAATATAGAATTTAGCTCTAGTGAGGGGAAATGGGAAGTCCAAGGCCTAAAGGGGAAGAGGGTTAGTAGGTTCAGGTGTGATTTGACAGCTCTCTTTACCAAATGAGCTTCTTCATGAAGCAGGAAATAGTGCCTGAGGTGGAGCCTGTTCAGGAGTAAGGCAAGACAGAGTCCATATTATGAAACCTTTTTTAGGCCATCCTGAGTCTTCTAGGGGAATACTTGGGTTTGGGGGGAAAAAACTTGCTGTGCTGGGTTTTACATTTTCCAGTGTTTGTACTGAATACTCAAGAAACCATGTCAGACAGATGACCTTTCCCAAGATGTTCCCAAGATGTATATTCTGTAGATCATCAAAGTATTTAACAGTGGCTAGATGCATGGGTTCTGGTGTCAGACAGCTTTGCTTCTAACACAGACTTCAAGCACATTATGCAACTATAAATGGAAATAAAAATAGTACCTGCTATTTTTTAAAGTTATTTTAAATAAAAATTTGGTTGTTATGAAGATTAAGTTTCAGTGTTTGGTATGGAGTAAGCAGTCAATATTCATTAGTCATTCTCATTTTTATATAGTATGGTAACAGTGATGTGTTGCTGAAAACGTTTGGGCTTTAGCATGCCCAAGTATGAGGTGACTGCATTTGAACCTTCGTTATGCAACTTTATTGCTGAACTTCCCTTTCTCATCCATAAAGTAGGGGTAAAAATTATGTTGTAGGGCTGTAAGCTAAAAATGAGATAATGCATGTGGCTTATAGCAAACTGTTATTGCTGCTTTTGGTTCAATTTCCAAGACGATAAAGCTAGCTGTGAGCATCCAGTATAGATGGTAGGGACAAGTTTCCTCCTTTCTGGGATGAGACCTTACTTTGTGGCACCGATGAGAATAACTCTGATTTATGGCTTTCTGCATTGCAAGGCTCATAATCAGTGGGTTACTCTAAGTAATATAAAGTGGCAGAGAAATTCAACGTATGAAAAGAGCATTTATATAATTTGTTACCTTCTATATCAGCCTCTGGGCTGTGATCTCAGCTCTGAGTCTCTACTGTAGGATGTGGTAGGCCAATATACTTGCCTCGGAAAGATGCTTAGGTATATCTGGAATGGGAGAACTTACTTTTACTATAGTTGATTTCTATATTGATTTTACTAGTGGGTAGGTACGAGACATAATCTCTCCTGAGTCTCAAACACTAATTCTGGAGACCTGGAACAGGCTTTCAAGAAACTGTCACTATAAGGTGTGAGGTCAGAACTGGATCTGGGATTTCCATTTCAAGGTCATGGAGATAGCCTGGGGGAATTATCTATATGCTCGGAGATAACTCAGAACATCATTGGCATACCCATTTCAATTTAGTTGACCTTAGTGAAAATGGGAGGTTTTATATCAGTTTAACATCCTTAGAGTTCTCTCTCTTCATCTCCTCTTCTGTTTGGCAAAGGGATTTCCAGCCTATTTTCAGGAAACTTCTACAATAAGTTTATATATTATATATAATATGTAATTTGTTATACGTAGTATATAGTTAGCCTGAACTAGTACTTATGGGCTTCTTTAAGGATCTGGTATATATAACCTACAGTGAAAGCTGAAAGGTGAAAAAACAGAATCTTTTTGAGGGGCTAAAGAAACTCAATTACATGTCTAGGCATAGGATGAAAAAAGTACATGGGGACGGAGAGAATGAAAACACAGTAAAGGGGTGATGGCAGATGGAACAAATCTCAGAGAAGGAGAGATGGGCAAAGATAGAGGGCACTGGGGTGGAAGAGTAAACATGTTTCTTTGGGATGGGGACTAGGTAAAATGGATGATGAGGTTATGGGGAACCTTCAATTGGATAATGTCCACCTTTTCAGTAAAGTGACAATGTCACCATCCCAGGAATGGAGTCTTGAAATGATTGGAAAGAGCTTAATACAGCTGTAATGTACTATAAGATAGGGAGACAAAAAGTAAAATGATTTCTGAGCAGAGTGGAGGATGTATGGTTGATGCTAGCTATCATAATTTGTAGTGAGTCCAAGCGGCATGATTTTGTGGCTTTCTCTGGTGATGTTAAGTAGCCTCGGGGTATAAACAAAAAAACGATGGAATTGAATCATAGTACCAGTCTCTCAAGTTAGGAGGACTGTTTTTTCCCCAGGGAAAGAAGTTTTCCTTCTTTTGCTTAATCTGATGTGATTCTGTTTCCTTCCAACTCCTTAGCATTCTTTTGTTGGGTACTAACCGCAACGAAGTGCAACAATTGGTCCCATATTCTTTTGCAAAGAATTTTTAACGTAAAATCTTTCGTAAAAATAAATTTACTAATCATACTTTTTAATGGCCACCTACTATATGGAACATGCCTATTCACTTTTTATTTTACTTTAGTCTTTTCAGATAGCTTTTCCTGTATATGTTGCTATAATATTGAAATAGGTCATTTAACATTTTTCTTCATCTCTTAGGAGACTGATTCTGAACAATAGCTATCCCTTGGCAACATTATATTATACATTGAGTGGTGCTAACCATGTTTTAGAACTTTGGAGTCTATCAAATGATATATTCAATTCTTGGTATCATGCTTAGCTTTAGCAGGAAAAATCTCTCATTTCTAACAGTGAGATATCCGAAGATCTTAGGTTCATTCATCATCTTTTCCAACTTGTTCCAGCAAGACGTGGAATAGTTATTGACCTTTCCAATATTTTGAATTCTATTGGCTTTTCTTCACTACTTTATAAAGGTTCAACATGCTATCTGCTTGGGTGCAATGTCATCATTCATGCTGAACCAATAGCCAGCTGTGAGAGGCAAATTCTTCCATTAAAACATGTGGGCTTAGGGGTATTTAGGGCTTTGAAACTATTTTGCATGATACTGTAATGGTGGATACATGTCATTATATATTTGTCAAAATTTATGGTATGCACAATAAAAAACATGAACCCTAATTTAAACTATGGATCTTAGTTAATGATAATGTAACAATATTGGCTTATCAGTTGTAACAAATATGCCACACTCATGCAAGATGTTAATAATAGGAGAAAAGTGTGTGTGGAGGTGGGAAGGGTGAGAAGATATACCGGAACTCTGTACTTTCTGTTCAAGTTTCATAAAACTACCCTAAAAAAATAATGCCTATTAATTAAAACATTACGTGGGCTTCCAAAGAGGAGATGAAGATTCACAGCTAAAAGAAACAATCGACATTTACAAAGAATGCTGTATCAAGCAATAGAAAGGAACAGAATGTGTTAGAAGTTTATAGGTTACAAGTAAAGCATTCTGGTTACCTGGTTGCACACACATTTCAAACAACACATTTATGCTGACTTAAATATACACATAAAAGTAAATTCCTACATATATATGAACTGCTAGTATCTGCATACTCATAGGCATAAACGGGCATGAGAATTGCAGCACTGGGCCCACGCTATGCTCACCAGTCATGTTTCTAGCAGTAGCATCAGACTATGTTTTGTGGAAAGATGTGGCTGCCTTAATTTTTGAGATCCAAAATTCCTCCAAAGTTTTCTTATTTTACCCTTAACCTGATGTATAATTATCTACTATCTTATCATAGATCTTCTTGAGCCTGTTTATATTTGATTCTTTTCCAAATAGGTAACAAGTTCTAAACATTTACACTTATTAACAGTTTTATGACTAAAGCTATCCCTTAAAATTTTCCCAGGGATAATCCATTATTCTAGTGGTCTGGCACATTAATGTGTTCTCATTTTTCTCTAATCCTCCCTGATTTTAAAAATTTAAAAAGAGATATCTCAGGTAATATTTTTCCCATGATCACACAATTATAAGATATTTTCTTATCTTTTGAAAAGAGAACTTTGACATCACATGTTCCTCCAAGGAAGAGTATGAGGCTACCTAAATTATGTGAGTTCAGGAATTTTAATAGTTTACTTCCTTTAGTACCTTGCCAATTAATTGGTTGCTGCCTGAGATTTCACTGTGTTAAAAAAGAGACCACAGACCCAAAATAGACTCACTTGTGCTAAGCCGACATCACCAAACTGAGACTTAAAACTTAACCTAATTGTAGTTTCCACCTCTCAATAATATAATCTTAACCAGTCAGATTGGAATTGCCTGGTCAACAGATAGCAAGTTAATCTGCCTGATATCCTCCACTTCACCATTCCCCAAAGGAAGGTGACCTTGCCTGAAACAATCTACTCTTTGCTTCTAACTTCCTTGTCCTACTTTCTGTCTATAAACATCTTCCATTTTGTATAGCTCTTCAGAGCTTCTTTCTGTTTACTGGATTGGATGCTGCCAATTCATGAATTGTTGCATAAAGTTCCCGAGATTTTTAAATTTACTCAGTTAAGGCTTGTTTTTTTAACAGATTTGATGGCTGTGTCCTGATCTGAAGGAAAACTTCTGATGGCTTTGGGGACAACAAGAAGCAGAGACACGATACCTGTGAACTCTTTGAGTGTTCTGTCTTCCTTGCCATTTCTGAAGGCCATGGGTAAGTTCCTCTTAGCTCTGAGCTCTGCTCTTTTCGAGTTGAGCTCCTGATCTAATGTCCATGTTGGAAACTGTGATAGTTCAGACTGCAATTCCCTATGTGATAGGAAAAGCCCTTGGTTCAGTCCCCAGATTCCATGTTGGGAACTGCTGGTGGTTTAGTCCACTGTTTCTCATTAGTTTGGAATCTCAGTCTGTGGTCCCCATTTTTTGGGTCTGTTGTCAGCCCTTTCCATAGTCCCAGAGACAACGTTGGGACTGTTGGTGGTACACACAGGGCCTTCTCTTGGCCAGGCTGCAGTAGCTTTTCTTGGTTACTGCTGTGTGTCAAGGTGCACATGTTTGTTTGCCTTGTTTTGTGTAGATAAAGTTATTTTTAATGGGAATCTTTGAGGCCAAAAGCTGCAAAATTGGTGGATATGGGTCAAGAAGTTAAAAGCTGTTAGAGTGCTCTCCACTTAACTCTGAGATTCCTGTGTCAAGATAAGTTGGTCCTGAAACAGGTTAGATTGATACTGGGTCACCTTCCAACCTCAAGAAAATTTCTGTGCAGTGAGGTACACTGTGAACACCACACAGCCTCTAACTCAGCAGTACATCCTCCTTAGATATTAGTTTAGCTCTGAGATACCCAAAGGCTTAGCTAAAAAAAAGGATGACATCCTTAAATTCCAAAGAGTTGAGTGTGTCACCTTCCAGCACACCCACTTATTTTATGTCTAAGAACTATGGTCCCAGAAGCTATAAATAGCTACAAAAATGACAAAATCTAAATAAAATAAGCTTAGAATTATAATGGCCATTATGGGGAACATTCTAATTAGAAAAGATTGTTCATTTAAGAAATGTATTTGAAAGGAAGTTTCCTGAATTAAACAGGATAGGATACCTATTTTAATTTCATGAAAACACAGTTATTTATTTGCATAAGTTCAATAAGAATCTGTTCTCCTTGTAACAGGATACAAGTGGAAACTTTGGCTATACAGTACCAAGGCTTTGGTCAGAATATCACGTTTGATAGAGATGTATGTAGACTCACATATGACCAGACAGCTTTAAGGAACTGCTTGGAAAAATTGGCCTTGCTTGTATCTTGTTTATAAGGTTCCCAGTAGCCTTACCAGATGAGTAATGAAGGTCACTTCCTGGCATGCCCAGGAAACTCAGGATATTTGGGGGGACTACCAGAAGAGAGAATTCACCCAAACTAGAGGTATTACAGTTAAAATCCAATGATGAGTCCTGGTTTGTCCTCTTGGCCTCTGGGACTTTTAAGAATTCAATCTGAGATTCCTTATGAAGAGTTCTAGCAAAATAGTCTATAAAAAGAGCTCATATGGTCAATCACAATTTTGGCTGCACTTATGTAAATAATTAGGCCAAGTTTAATTCAAAGAATTTAGTTTTAGTGTAATTATCTTGGTTAAAAAAATGGGGGTGATTATAGAGAGAAAAACTATATTGGCACTTTTGTAGACATTAGGTTCTAGTCCTGTTGATTGTTTTTGAGGGGTTTTTACAGACCTATAAAGTAGGATGGATCCTGAATTCTTGTTTTCTCAAGTGTCTGGCTACGTCTCTCCAAACTTTTAGAATTTTCTCCCACCCTTCTGTTTTGGAATCATTAAGAACACGGACTGTCCCCAAATCTCCTTGAAAGGGACTATACTGGGTCCTCCTCACTACCCATATAGCCCACAGACTTCAGAGCCTTGAATGTTGGGACCACATCTACCAATTAAAAAGGGAGTGCCGTCATAGGCTTCAAAATCAAACTGACAAAGAAGAGATGTAGCTGACATCGACGTAGACTGCTTCCTCCCTAGATGTCATATCAAGAACATTTTTCTTTTCATTCTTCCTTCTCTTTCTGACCAATCATTTTCCTAATTCTTACACCATGGAAGTCTTTATGCCTCTTTTGTCCATTTTTGCCTCTCTCTGGCCTAGAAAAATAATGATATCTCAAGCCATTGCCAAGGGGATAACCTTTCGGACTGCTGGATTTGTCATCAAAAACTGACCTGTCTGCAATGCTAGAATCCGTTAACAATGCCGCCTTTAGCAGGAGTGGTTTGCGCCATAATAGAATATATGTTTGTCGTGGTGGTTATCATTCTCCTTGGGGCTATGAATGCCTAGTTGGCTGGTGTAAAACTAGACAATGCCTCTTAGGTTATGTAACTTTGTGCCTGTTTGAAAACAAACTGAGACGCCTCAGTGGTCAACTCCCTTGGATTTCTATCACTGAGTTAGAAAGGTCATACCAGGAGATATTTATAATTCAGAATTTACTTCCTTTGGCAAGTCCCTACTTCCCTGTTTGGGGATGAGTACAAATGAGGCTATGATCAGGAATTTCTCCTTAACTCTAGAAAATATGGAAGAATCCTCTACAAAAGAGATAGCTGCCCCAAAAGATTCGTAGACTTTCTGGCCAAGGTCCGTCTTGATAATAGGACAGCCATTGATTATCTTTTAGTTGAACAAGGAGGTGTCTATGCTGTGACCAACACCATTTATTGCACCTGAATTAATATTTCTGGAGAAGTGTAAACTCAGCTACATGAGATCGTTGAACAAGCCAAGTGGCTTAAGGAAGTGACTCCTTCAATGCAGTCTTTCTTTGACTGATTTGATTTTGATTGGTTTGGATCTTGGGGACCATGGCTCTGAAGTACACTCCAGACATTGGGAATTACCCTGCTTATAATAATCATGGTAATCTCTCCAATGCACTGTATTTTCTCAAAAGCTTTAAATGCATGTTTGTGGCCACTGACCACCACGCAAATGATCCTGTTAGAACTGGAACATCAAAAAAGGAATGTAGAGAATGACTGACTAAAAAAAAAAAAAAAATGTGAACTTGAACTTTTGGCCTGTGAATAACACAGAGATTCAACAACCAAAAAATGTTATCTGTGAATACCACACAGAGGATCAAACAAAAAGTTTGAGAACTTCAGAGCAGTATCTGGGAATGATGCTCATGTCTTAAATTTTGATCACATCTCTTGGTTAACTGAGTCTGATCAACAAGGGGATATTGTTAAAAAAGAGACAACAGCCACAAAATGGAGTTACTTGCGCTAAGCCTGCATCACCAAACGGAGACTTAATACCTAACCTAGTTGCAATTTCAGTCTCTCTGGGAATGTAATTTTAACCAGTCAGACTGAAATTTCCTGGTCAGCACTAGTGAGGTAATCTGTCTGATAGGCTCCTGCTGTCCCCCAAAAGAAGGTGACCTTGCCCCAAACAATCCACTTTTGTTACTAATTGTCTTGTTGCCTCCTTCTGCTGATAAAAGTCTTCCATTTTGTATAGTTCTTCAAAGCTTCTAATTACTAGACAGATTCATGGATTGTTGAATAAAGCCAATAAAGTGTTTAAATTTACTCAAATGAACTATATTTTCTTAAACACTGTTAAATACTTCCTCCTTTGACATAATTGTTTGACTACTGTTAACATTTTACTACACAGGGAGGTACATACAGAACGAAGAGAGTGAGAATAGAGAAAATAAATGTCCTCAAACTTTGCATCTGTGCTTAGAAAAGCGAGAAATTTGTCAACAGTTGCCATCAGTGGATAATCAAGGGCATGAGATAGTGGTCTATTCCATGGGACACCAGAAACGTTGGCTTTAACAGCATGTTAGGCCAGTACTCAGCAGTTAGGCTACAGTGACTCCAGATACCCTTGTTGGTTTGTAAGTGGTTGCTTGGTGTAGGAACTGACTCTGAAATGGCTGAAGTTGGAATATTTCCTCTTCAGTGATATGATTCTGGAAAGTAGTCTATTATAATGCAAAGAGCATGAGCAGGAGCTAGGTCTAAATCAAATTCCAAACCTGCCAATAAGATATGTGTGACTTTAAGCACATTTCTTATCTTCTCTTTTGCTTCCACCTATTCCTCTGGAAAATGGAGAAATAAACTCATAGGATTGCTTCCATTAATGAGGCAATAAAACTAAAATACAAGTTCAGTGTCTGGAACATTGTTGGCACCTAATACTGGGTAACTGTTACTGTGGCCTGAAATGAAGTTTATCTTCCACTTCCTGGTACTTTCAGGATCTGATACTTTAGCCTCACTGTTAGGAAAAGCTGAGTGTCCTCAATTAACAGAGGCTTCCCTATATACTTCTTCTGTCATATCATTTGTAGTCTTGGAATAATAAAATTAGAAAGAGCTTGGAGAGAACCTATTTCCAAAGCTTTATAATGCACACTAAAAAATCTGACACCAAGGGGTTTGATATGACCAGCTGAGGAACCTACTTGGTACCTATCCCTTCCACATAGTAAGACTAAGCATGACCTTACTTTACTTTAACGGGGAAATAACATGACAATGTAGCAAACATAAAAGGTACAGTTTTTTTGTTTTGTTTTTCTTTTTTTAATATCACCCTTACAAGAATAAAATTTTCGCTATTGGGATGCCTGGGTGGCTCAGTCAGTTAAGCATCTGACTCTTGGTTTTGGATCAGGTCATGATCTCAAGCTTTGTGAGTTCAAGCCCTGCATCTGGCTGTACATTGAGAATGTGGAGTCTGCTTGGGATTCTCTCTCTGTCCCTCCCCTGCTTGCACTCTCCTCTCTCTCAAAATAAATAAATAAACCTTAAAAAAATAAAAATAAATGTGAAGTTCAGGTAAACAATTTTTAAAAAAAATTGTCTAATTCTTGTCCCTATAGAATAAATTACACAGAATTGTAATCATTTAGGTATTATTTTGAATGTTGCTTTTTATAGTTAATCACATGCCTATCATTTTTTTCAGTATTGTTATATAATTTTTAAAATTATACTTTTTAATGGCTGTATAATATTTAACTCGATGGAAGTATTATCTGAAAACATTTGCTGACAATTGAAAATTTTCTGTTGCTACCTATACAGCAATGGATATCAAGGCAAACAGTCTTTTCTTTATCATTCCATTAGATACATACTGAAATTTCAGATTCTTAGGTCAAAGAGTAAGGAAATTGAATGGATCTTGATATGTATTGCCAAATAACTACCAAAAATATTATGCTAATTTATAATAGCACCAACAATGTACATTAGATTCGCTGTAGCCACACCAATAATGAGTACTGTTTTTAAAATATTTGCTAATTTAATAGGTGTGAAAGGGTACCTCGTCATTTTAATGTAAATTTATTCAATAATTAGTGTGGCTGAACATTTTTTCTATGTGTTTACTTACATGTTAGGTTTTTTCTTGTGTCCATTGACTCTTCCTAGAAATTGTTTGTCTATTAAGATTAAAACAGTTACTTTCTAAGAAGTGTTTCCTTCAATGGTTTAATTTATTTTTAACTTTCTATTTTAAAAGGAAATTCACATTTCTGATAAAGAATTCACTGTAAAGTTCCAAGACTATCATAATCATCTGTCACTGTTGTCAAATCAACTTACATAAAAAGAAATACTAGAAAATCCCTTTATGTGTCAAAAGTATGCATATGCACTATATTTATTTCAGGTCCTAAGTATGTGATATGCAAAGAGTCAAGTGAGGTAAAACTACTTTACAGTTGATATTTGTAGTCCTTAGCGTTCTGTCGTCATATTATGAAAGACAATAATACGAGAAACTTTCATAGATTTTATAGAAGAAAGAGCCTTTCATAGATTTTATAAAGCACTTAAGAAGTGATTTTTAAAGTGGCTATTCAAGGAATAGAAAGGCTATTATGTGTATGCTTATTTATATTCAAGGGGCAAGATATTACTTATAAAACAGTATTGTTAAAATTTTTTAAAGAGTGAAGATTGATCTCTCCTCTCTTAGTTGCACTCCCAACTTTCTAAGTTTATTGTCTAGATGAATTCTTTTTACTCTGATGTTGGAGAGTTGAGAAATAGTAGATTTTTAAAGAGCAGTAGTAGACCATACCGACATATGACAAGATTCTATCTACCTTGGGCTTCTGAAGTGCCTTTAGAAACATAAGATTAAAAACAAAATCACCAGCTTGTAAGGCACTATTACTGACCATTTGGTCCAATTTATGTGTCTTTTCTACTACATCTGCTAAAAGTAGTATTTGAAACTATGCTTGAACATTACAGTGAAAGGGAATGTCCTCTTTCAGAGGCATCCAAATCCTAGGACAACTCTGAATGTTAGAAAATTCTTTTCTGCATAGAGTTAAAAGCTGTTTTGGTTTGTTTGTTAGTTTTTGGTTGTTGCTGTTGTTGTTGGTATCACTTAGTCATTAGTCTTGGTTTTACTCTAGAGATTTGTGGAACAAGTTCAGTCTCTCTTCCACATGACAGGCCTTCAAATATTTGAAACCAGCTCATGAACAAAAAACTGCAATGCAAAGCACAGAAGAAATGCCATAATTGTGGTTTAGAGATTTATTTCTTGAGGTGCTTCAAAGTGTGTAGAGATCAGGGGCGCCTGGGTGGCTCAGTCGGTTAAGCGTCCGACTTCAGCTCAGGTCATGATCTCACGGTCCGTGAGTTCCAGCCCCGCATCGGGCTCTGGGCTGATGGCTCAGAGCCTGGAGCCTGTTGCCGATTCTGTGTCTCCCTCTCTCTCTGCCCCTCCCCCGTTCATGCTCTGCCTGTCTCTGTCTCAAAAATAAATAAAAACGTTAAAAAAAAATTTAAAGAAAAAGTGTGTAGAGATCAAATCAGTTTAGGGAATTCAAGAGTATGTGACAATTAAGGTAGACTGAAGTGAGTGGTGGATTTTCCAAGGAGAGTGGACTGCAAAAGTGGAAACATGGAGTAAAGCAAGAATATGTCCCAGAAACAGTTCAGTTTGGCTGATGCATAGAAGTGTGAACTCTGAGAAGGAAACTGGGAAAAAGCATTATGAAAAGGCTTGTGCACAAGCAATTATTAAAGGTTTTAGAAGTAGGGGCTGAGCTCTGGGAAAGTCAACTGACCGTAGAACTAACAGGATTGATGGAAATGCAGAAAAATAGGATCAAGGACTATTCTCTTACAAAAGTGTAGTGAGCAGGCTATGAAGGCCTGAATGTGTGACAGAATTTGGAATGGGGAGGAGATGGATATGGAGTACAACGTATAGAACTTTGAAACAAATTTGAAACTAATTTAGTAGGTTGAGGAGAGGAGGAAAGAAAACAAGGGAAAGCAAGAAAGAAAAGATGACCCTAGTGTTTCACGTTACAGCTCTAGAAGAATGGCCATGCTAGAAACAAAGGTTGCAAAAAAGAGTAGTTTGCTGAGATTGGAGAAAGACAATGAGTTGCTTCGCAACAAGTAACCAAGAGTGTGGGATATATGATCAGCGGGCGTTTGAAAATGCAACTATGAGCCTCTATTTGACTCTGGAAAAGGGCCCCAGTCAGACCCCTGGCTGTCCCCAGGTCCAGCAGACACTGCCAATCAAGCAGGCAAGAGTGGGAGCAGAGAAGGAACCATGTGATATGGAAGAGTGGGGAAAAGGCCCATAAGTGTTGTGCAGAGTCCGCTGGTGTGGAAAGGGCTGAGAAGTGAGCAGTGAACAATCAAACAAAATATCATGTTGGTGAGGATTTAACTCTATGCGGGTCTACAAAGTCAGAGAGAATTGAGCACATTTAGTCAGGCAGGAACACAGACTGTGCTTGCTTATCTGTGAGAGAAGGATAACACTGTGCCTGCCTTCGTGGATTGTTGTGTCAATGAAAGGAAACTGTACGTAAGAAGCATCACACTGCCTAGAAGAGGTGAGCAAGTCATAAATACTGATTAATACTGTATGATATTATCAGATGACAGATAAACTCATTGTTCCTTATACTATGTAAACATTCAAAACTATCTTCCAAAATAGCTCATCACTTTCCTTGTTAAAATTGTAACCTTCCCAAATCATAATATTGTATAAGACAAAGAACATTTGACCAGGGATAAAGCCTCAGATTCCTAGTGTCAGCTGCTTGTAACCAACTTTGTGATCTTACCAAAGTTCTCTCTCTCTTTTTTAAGTTTATTTATTTATCTTGAGTGAGAGAGCATGAGTGAGGGAAGGGCAGAGAGCGAGGGAGAGAGAGGGGGAGACAGAGAGGGAGAGAGAGAGAATCCCAAGCAGTCTTCATACTGTCAGTGCAGAGCCCCACGCAGGGCTCGAAACCGTGAACTGTGAGATCATGCCCTGAGCCAAAGTCAAGAGTCAGATGCTTAACCAACTAGCCACCCAGGCACAGTTCTTTTTTTTTTTTTTTAAGTTTATTTATTTATTGAGAGAGAGAGAGAGAGAGAGAGAGAGAGAGAGAGAGAGAGAGAATTCCAAGCAGGCTCCTGTACTGCCAGAACCCACTTGGGGCTCAAACTCAGGAGCCCTGAGATCCTGACCTGAGCCAAAACCAAGAGCCAGCTGCTTAACTGACTGAGGCAACCAGGCATCCCCTTACTAAAGTTCTTTATCCCCTCTTGATATCTTCATCTTTCTATGAAAGGGGTAGGGCTTCTTGATCTCTAGAATATCTTTTATCTGTGAATGCAGATTCTGAGGTGTGGGTTTGCAAGACTGAATTTCTTACAGCACCACTTTGTGTTCCAGAAGCAAGAGGAAGCTGGAGTTTGGGTTTTCCGTGTTGAGATACCTGCTACCTTGGAGAGAAAAAAGGGGGTTGGATACATGTTTGGCCCTATTAAGGATCTTCCTTTCTTGCTCAGCACTCCCCTCCCCTCCCCTGTCACCACTGGCCACCACCTTGAGAGGATCACAACCAGTTTCACTGTGGACTTCAATCCTGTTTACATAGGTCACTCTAGGAAAATCCAGACTCTGAGGTCATCTGACCCCACAGATCTCATCCCTCATGGGATCACGTCTCTCACTTCTCTATTTCTCTGTGCATCCTCTTTTCTGACTATATCTGTCACCCACCCCCAGTTCCTGAACGCTTTTCAGTGGAACTCACAGTCCATTTTGAGCAACCTCTTTCCTTCACCCTCTTGCTTTGTTTGGCCCTGGCTTCTCCCTCAGACACTGCTTCTTCATGAGCCCTCTCAAGTTTTGGTTATTTTTCTCCTATAACCTCTTACCACGAGGCATGGAGGTAAGGAGAGCATTCTCCTTACTGCTCAATGCCACTTCCAGCCCATTCTCCCTCCCTCCTCCTCCTACTAGCTTCACATCCCATGTCACCAAACCATCCACCAGTCCTTGCCACTGTCATCTGCAAACTCTAAAGTCATCTTTCCTCATTCATTGAAGTGCTTAACTCCAGGTTCACTGACACTATTCCCAACACTATTTCATAATTCTTGGTGATCTTAATAACCCTGTAATGATCCCTCTAATATCCTGGGTTTTGTTTGGTTTTGTTCTTTAGCTCCTTAAGCTTCTTCTCTCCAAGGATTTTGTCCTCCAGCCCATCTCAGTCACTCGCTCACATGGTTATATTCTGTACCTTGTATTTGCCAACACCTGGCACCTGTCTATAATCTCAGTTTCAGGAATTCTAATCTGTAAGTCTCAGCTCTAATTTTTAGCTTTCTCCCTCACATACCCAACTCCAACAATTTATTGGTTTTATGGAAACCTATATCATATGATCCTTCTACCCTTTTTTCACAGCTCCCTCCCCTCAGGATCTCACTTTCTTACCCATGATAATTTCTCATAATAATCATTATCATCAGTCCCTTGGGCATTCCCTAAACTCCTTTGCTACCGTCTCACTTTGTGTACTTGCCTGACAAAAGCTCAAATCTAGTTACATCCAAATATCCACCTATCCCATGCTTGTATCCACAAAACTGAATGGGCCAAAGAAAAATGCACAATTAGTGCACTCTAACATCAAATGTGATCCTAGTCCTAATTTTATTTCCTTCCCTTTATCCTCATGTTTCCAAGACATCCTTTTGTATTCTCACTCTTTTTAAAAAAATTTTTTTTAACGTTTATTTATTTTTCAGACAGAGAGAGACACAGCATGAACGGGGGAGGGGCAGAGAGAGAGGGAGACACAGAATCGGAAGCAGGCTCCAGGCTCCGAGCCATCAGCCCAGAGCCCGACGCGGGGCTCGAACCCGCGGACCGCGAGATCGTGACCTGAGCCGAAGTCGGACGCTCAACCGACTGAGCCACCCAGGCGCCCCATTCTCACTCTTAGCAGTGACTACTCCAATACACTGAGGAAATAGTGGCAAATGGAAGAGAATATCCATATTCCTACTACCCATCTTCCCACCTACCCACACCTGTACTCCATATACTCAGCCTTCTAGCTTATTGCTGAAAATGAGCTATTTGTGCTCCAGTTTATAGCCAGTTTATAGCCAAGCCCTCCACCTGTGTACCAGATGTCATCCACTCTTCCTGACTCAGGTTTTTGCTCAAAAGTTACTATCAGTGAGTCCTTCATTGACAGCCTTCTTTAAAATTTCACTCCACTTTATATTATTTAGTCTCCTCCCAAGATTCATTAATTTCTTCATTTTGCTTGCCAGCATTTCACATAGTGTACATTGTGATTATGTATTATGGGTATCACCTTACCACCCCTTGGGAATGGAAGCCCCATGGGCTCAGGGGATCTTGTCTGTTTTATTCACTGATGTATCTCCGGTGTCTAGAAGAGTTCCTAGAACACAGTAAAAATTGTTGTATGGAAGAATGAGGAATGAGTTCTGTTTTGGGGAGTAAGTCAGATGTGGCCATGGGTAAACATGTGGACATTTTCAATGGAAATTATAACGACACTTTAGGGTAACTATGTAGTTTATTTAACACAAAGTTGAAGTCACAAGAACGAATAAGGATGCGAAGAAAACAGATTAGAGAGAGGACACCCATTTGGTGAGATGTTTACATTGAATTATGAAAACACCTGTGTCTAAAATAATAGCCCTGCTCCCATTATGATACTGTATTCAACAGGCTGTGGATATTTTTTTATTAAACCCTATTAGTATATAAATATAATTCTCTAAGCCCAGAAGTATGCTGATCACTTTTGACACTGAAAAACAGAAAGGTATAGCCAATTTAGGTAGCAAAGGTAAAAACAAGTTAATAGCAAGCGCCACAGAGCCAGTCAGTCTCAAATCCTGCAAGGCCATTTTTGGTGAGACTTTTTACCGTGAAATGGCCTTTTGAACCTTGACCTCCTTAAGGTTAGCATGTTATTGCATTAAGTTCTATAAAATGAAACATATTTAATTACCAACGTATTTTAATGTGTACGTAATGCATTATATTGCAATGCACATATGTGTTTGTCCATATTTTAAATAAATTTCAATTAGATTTTATCTCAGAGCCACTGAACCTTTGTATTTGAGCACAAGGCACCATATATTCAACTGGTGGTTTTTGTTTCAGTTGGTGGTACTGACCTGATCGTTTTAATGACTTTTTAATGAAAAGTTTTCATCAAATCAGTGTATTTTGTTTTTTAATGCTGTGCTTCCTTGAAAATTCCTCTTTAAAAGTATTCTTGCAGGTAGCGTAATTCTGACTTGGCCCCCTTGCATATTGTCTAGGGATTGGTGTGGTGATGGTAACATTATATATCAATGTAAACGAATCCAATCCTGAGTCAATCTGCCATGATGGGCCCCAAATCAGCCAGTCTTTACTGGTCTACCTCCACAATCTCAGAGGAGGCAAAGATTTTGGGTGAGAAGCATAATTTTCTAGTTTTTTGGTTCTAGTTACTCTCAAAAGTAACTAAATTTATTTGGAAAAGTTTCATGAGAGAACAATGTCTGGCTAACTGCTCTTATCTTGACTCTTTTATTGTTTTGATTCAGTTTAAGCCATCACCTTCTCTTAGGGCGAGGGAGAAAGTCCTCAGTGTTCTTGAAGCCCTGTGATGGCTCCTGTGAACATTGTAGGACATAACCATATTGTAGGTTCTAGATATTAACGTCTCGTGCTCTAAAAAATAAAGTAAAACAATATTTTCGTTTTCTAAAATCCAATATAGATATTTGCTTGTGTTTTGGAGATAAATATCAATTTTTAGATTTTGAAGAGGAAAACGAATTACTAATGATAAAATATAAAGTCTTTTGGAGAACCTGGGTGGCTCAGTCGGTTAGGCGCCCGACTTCACCTCAGGTCATAATCTTGGTTTCGTGGTTCGTGGGTTTGAGCCCTGCGTCGGGCTCTGTGCTGACAGCTCAGAGCCTGGAGCCTGCTTCAGATTCTGTGTCTCCCTCTCTCTCTGCCTCTCCCCCATTCACTTTCTCTCTCTCTCTCAAAAATAAACATTAACAAAATTAAAAAAATAAACTTTCTAATCTAGTTCACGATTTTTATCTTTTTCTTAACAAAACAGCAGAAATTCACATTGTACAGCAGAAGATACTGGAATATAAAGAGATGTAAGTTTTACAAACCATAGAAGCCATAGATTCTCGGAAACTTATCCTAATAAGTAAAGCAGAACTTTATTCAGTATTAATCAAAACTTGTTTGCTTTTTGATGTTTAAGAATTAAAATACCAGTTAGCTGATGCCTTTGAATACTTTCTGAAACTCAGTGGTATTGGTACTCTGATATTTTGAGTTGGTACCACAATTTCAACTAAGTTAAATGGATTTTCATTTCATGTAATGTTTTTCAAACTTTAATATGCACATAAACCACTTGGGGATCTTGTCAAATTAAAGATTCTGATTCTGTAGTTCTGTGGTGTGGCCTGAGATTCTAATAGACTACCCAGTGAGAAAAATGCATGGATCATACTTTGAGTAGTAAGGATTTAGGGGACAATTAGGGTAATCTTATTTAGGTTATTAATTTTACTATTGTTTTATTAAATTAAATTGTTTCATTATTTAATAGCTAATGCTATTTGTGAGTGCTATATGCTTTGTGAAACATAATTTAAATAGTTTATGGCCACAAAATTATTGTCGTCTACAATGCCTCATTATTAAATGTAATTTTTCAGCTACATAACTTGCATCTTTTTTTTTACATTAGTTACAACACAAGGTAATAAGTAATCTAAAGTAAGATTGTCATCTTTATGAGTTTATTTCATCAATGTTTCAGAGAAAAACAAGTTTAATTTCTTCGGTTAAAAAAAAAGTAGCATCGTTATTTTGGTCGAGACTGTCAAAACCTGGTATAACACTTGAGTGGGTAGGTCTATTAAGTTTTTGCATGTTAAATCTCTTCGATGGGATATCAGTGGGAAATGATTAATTAAGGAAAATTAAAAGGAATCAAAATTGAAGATAAAGATACACAGAGTTGAATTTGGAAGTGCTATAGTTGAGCAGAAATATTACTTCTTGACATTATTTTTCTGATACAAAGTTAAAGACTATTTTTAGTTAGGCAAATGTCACAGTATTGTTTGTATCATGCTTAAGAGCCCTGTTTAATCTTGGTGGCACACTTACTACATAAAGTTTTGTTTTCCTATGCACAATACACTAACAACCCAAAGTAGAGGTTTCTTAGGGGATTCCACAGTAAATTGCAAACCAGTGATACAGGTTGACTTGGAGAAAAGCCTGATGTTGTAAATACTTGGATTTGAGAAGGAAAAACTTGAGCTTATTTTATAGAAACTCATATCTATAGATGGACTGTAAAGCACTATAGGTCCTCAAATTTATCAAATCCACATAACCTTTCTTCTCTTGGGATTGATTTTGGCCTGATGGAAGATATATTGTGCTACAAGGCATTGGTGATTAGAGCAAGATGGCAGAAAATGTTATTGAAGAAGAATACACCTGCTGGGAGCAGGAATGAAAAGCACTGAAAGGAATAAGGATACATGTGGTCAACAAGGAAAGCAGTGTGATGTGGACAATGTCCGTGTCAACAGGGTATACACCACCCAAATCAGCTGTTTTGTAAAGTTAATTATAGTTGCATAATAGCTTTACAATGTGATCATCAACCAGTTGCAGTATCTTACAGGATGTGAGGAAAAACATGATGGTTACAGTGGGAACAGAGTCAACTCAAAAACCGAATGTATGGTGATTATATTCATAAACTCAGATGTAACATCTGTATGAATCTAAAGTAGATGTATTTTCATTTTCAAGGATGATATTTTTGATTTTTGGCTAAACAAACGCACAAACATCTATAAAAATAGCAACTGAATTATGTGACGAGTATGGTACTGATCCTGGCGATAAGTATATATATAAGTGTTACTATAACTTGGTTAAGATTATAGTCCGTAAGTAGGCAGTAGAGCAAAATTGAATATCCCTTACTCCAAAAATTCATTTTGAAACTATAGAATAAAAAAGTGTATAAATTCTTACCATGCACAAAATAGAGGTAAAGGATTCTATCCACTCCATTTGTACATGTTCATAAGAATTTGTTTAAGCTGAAATGAAACTTATTCCTAATAGCTGGTTCAATTATAGCTTGATTCTAGGCTCTAAATGAGAATATGCATGTTTGAGGTAGAGGAAAAGGAAAAAGAACATTGGGTTGAAATGAACTGAGACATTAGCTTTTATTTAATTCTAGGCTGTCAAGAATTTCTATAAGGCCTTTTTTTTTTCCTGAGGGCATTATGTAGGTTCATAGCCAGTAGCCTGCCTTCAGATGAATTTCATATTTATGTTAGGAAAGGGACAGACTTTTTTGGCTGTTTAATGCTATAGATTGGGAAATAATAGCTGGCTATTTTAGTCTTTACTTATCTCTCAACTCATCCTAAAGATACTAAAATAAATAGCATAGGTATTTCTTTGGTAAGATTTCTTACTGGACAGAAGCCAAAAAGTTCGAGTGGTGGTAAAATTATGAAAATGTACACAATTTATGATGGCTTAATGCTGCTTAAAAGATAGTCAAATGCTAAAGCATTAAGGTTAATCACATCTTCAATGGGAACTATAACCTCAGAAGAACAAATCAAGTGATAATTCCCCTAGAACTAGCACTATTGCTAATGTTTTAGTAGTTTACTATTATATTTTAGAAATTAACTCCAGGGGTGCCTCATGGCTCTGTCGGTTGAGCATCCAACTCTTGTTCTCTGCTCAGGTCAGGGTCTCACAGTTTGTGAGTTCTAGCCCCACTTAGGTTTCTGCACTGACACTGCAGAGCTTTCTTGGGGTTCCCTCTCCCCGACTCTTTGCCCCTCTCCTGCTTGCACACTCACTCTCTCTCTCTCATGCTCTCTCAAAATAAATAAATAAACTTAAAAAAATAAGTCCAGTATTTAAAAATATATGACCCAAAATGTTGTCCAGTCTTTAAAAAATAATAGCATTTTGAAAATCATAAGCATCATGTGAGAAGGCAAAATTGACATTAAGACCATAATCTAGAGATAGTCACTATTAATATTTTCTTGTATTTCCATTTTTTTCCTATCAGAGAAATTGAATATTTTAATTGCTTCACTCTTCATTGAAATTTTATTACATATATGGGAATAATTTTTCTCAGAGAACAAACATCCCTGGAAATCAATGGGAAAATACTATTTGCTTTAATGAAAAATTTTCTGGAAGACATTTCTTATGTTGAGTAATGTTTATATATATATATATTTGGTTCTATGATATGTGACACATGCTGGGGATATATCTTGTATCTGTTCACTTCTTTCCCTCTCCACTAATGTTGTTCTAGTTCAACATTATCTCTTGCCTGAAGTACTGAAATAATTTCCTAACTTTCTTTTTTCTTCAGTCGTTTTTCTTTCAATCTTGTACTTCTGTAATCATTATGTTCACAGCAGTGGTGATATTTAAAAACTGAAATAAGATTGTACCACTGCTCTTTAAAATCTATCAGTGGCCTTTTAACTGAGAATTAAATCCAAACTCTGACCTTGTCAAACAAAACTACATTACCCGATCCCTATCCTCTTCTCTGACTACATTTGATGCTACTCTCTCCTTTATTCACTGCCCTCAATCCATTCAGATCTCCAACTTCTGTGTCCATTTTTATAATTTGTATATTTCAAGGAATTTTCCCTTTTTATTTTAGTTGTTGAACTTATTGGCATAAAATTCATATTTCCCTACTCTTCCTCAAATGTTTGTAGGATCTGTAGTGATGTGTCCATTTTCATTCCTGGTATCAGTGATTTCTGTTTTTTTTTAATCAATGTAATTAGAAATTTATTTTTTTTTTTCCCCCCCCCCCCAAACCAGATTTTATTTTATGGATTTTCTCTATTGTGTTTCCATTCCATGTTTCATAGGTTCTTCTCCCACCCCCCCATTTTTTTTTAAAGATTCCCTGTTTTATTTTTATTATTTACTTCTTTCTACATATTTTAAGTTTAATTTGCTTTTTCTAATGTTCTTAAAGGGAAATTTATTTTTATTTTATATTTTTTATTTTGAGAGAGAGAGAGACACAGGCATGTGTGTGAGCAGGAGAAGGGCTGAAAGGATAAAGAGAGAGAGAGAGAGAGAGAGAGAGAGAGAATCCTAAGCCCTAAGCAGACCCCATGATCAGCACAGAGCCCAGTGTGGGGCATGAGAAAGTGGGGGCATGCCCAGTGTGGGGCATGGTGTCTCACCACCATGAGATCACAACCTGAGCCAAAATCAAGAGTCAGATGCTTAACTGACTGAGCCACCCAGGCACCCCTTAAATGGAAATTTAAAGATTTTTTTCTTTTCTAACCTAATTATTGAAAGCTATAACTATCCCTCTAAGCACTACCTTAGCTATATCCCACAAATTTTCACATATTTTGTTTTTGTCATGGTTTATTTTAGTTCAAAATACTTTAAAATATTCTTTTTGATTTCTTCTTTGACTCATGGGTTATTTATAAGTATTTTATTTAATTTCCAAATATTTGTAGGGTTATCCAGATATATTTCCAATATTAATTTATATTTTAATTCTATTTGCAGAGGATACACTATGTATGATTTTAATTTTTTAAAAGAAAAATTTTTTTTTAAATTTTTTTTTTCAACGTTTTTTATTTATTTTTGGGACAGAGAGAGACAGAGCATGAATGGGGGAGGGGCAGAGAGAGAGGGAGACACAGAATCGGCAACAGGCTCCAGGCTCTGAGCCATCAGCCCAGAGCCTGACGCAGGGCTGGAACTCACAGACCGCGAGATCGTGACCTGGCTGAAGTCGGACGCTTAACCGACTGCGCCATCCAGGAGCCCCGAAAATTTTTTTAACATTTATTTATTGTTGAGAAACACAGAGAGACAGAGCACGAGCAGGGGAGGGGCAGAGAGAGAGGGAGACACAGAATCTGAAGCAGGCTCCAGGCTCTGAGCTGTCAGCACAGAATCTGATGTGGGGCTTGAACCCTCAAACCGCAAGATCATGACCTGAGCCAAAGTCAGACGCTTAATTGACTGAGCCACCCAGGTGCCCCTGATTTTAACACTTTTAAATTTATTGAGACTTATTTTATGACTCAGCATGTGAGTTATCTTGGTAAATGTCCTGTGTGCATCTGAGGAGAATGTGTATTCTGTAGTTTTTGAGTGTGTTGTGCTATAAATGCCAATTAGGTAGTTGGTTGATAATGCTGTTTAAATTTTCCTTATCCTTACTGATTTTCTGTATGTATATTCTATAAGTCATTAAGAGGGGGATTGAAATCTTCACCTATAGGTATGGATTTGTCTTTCTCCTTTAAGTTTTGTCAATTTTACCTTCATGTATTTTAAGGTGTTATTAGTCACATATAAGATTATTATGTATTCTTGGTTAATGGATCCTTTTATCATTATGAAATGTTCTTTATCTCTAATAATATCACTGTCTTAAAGCATGCTAATAGTCTTTGTCTGATATTAATATAGCTACTCCAGCTTTTTTATGTTTAGTGTTTACATGGTATATTCTTTCTAGCCTTTTACTTTTAGCCCATCTCTGTCTTTATAATTTAAAATGGCTTTCTTATAGTCAGCATATAGTTGGGTCTTGCTTTTTCACCCAGTCTCAAAATCTGCTTTTCATTATATGTTTAGACTATTTAATAATGTAAGTATTGATATGGTTAAGTTTAAGTCTGCTATCTTATTACTTATTTTCTATTTATTTCACTTGTTCTTTCTCCTTACATAATTTTGAATTAATGGAGCAATTTTTAGTATTCAATTTTATCCATTGTATTTGTTTATTAGCTATATCCTTTATTCTTTTAGTGGTTGTTCTGTGGTTTACAATATGTGTGTAACCTATTACAGCTTATATTCATCTAATATTATACTACTTCATGTATAATGTTATGATAACATTCATTTTCTACATGTTGACTTTATGCATTTTTTACATATATTTTACTTTGACACATGCTATATACCTAACAGTATATTGTTGCTTTAAATAGTCAATTGTCTTTTAAAGAAATTTTTACAAATAAGAAAAACTTTTTATATCCCAATATATTACCCTTGCTTACGCATTCATTTGTGTCAATTTCCATCTAGTATTATTTTCCTTCATTCCAAACAATTTTTTTTATCATTTATTTTAGAGTGGGTCTGCTAGCTCCAAACTCTCTTAGCTTTTGTTTGTCTGAAAATGTCTTTATTTCCTTTCCATTTTGCAAGATATTTTGGCTAGTTATAGAATTCTAAATTGCCATATTTTCTTTCAGCACATTAAAGATGTCACTGTGTAGTCTTCTTCCTTGAAATGTTTCTTGGTAAAAATTGGCAACTATTCATATCTTTGTTCTCTTCTATGCAGTGTTTACTCTTTCTCCACTTGCTTTTAAAATTTTGTTTAATAACGACAAATGTCTTTATGATGTTTTTTTCTTGTGGGTTTCTTTGTGTTATTTTGGAGTTTGATGAGCTTATTGCGTCTGTATTTTTAGTTTTCATCAAATTTAGAAAGTTTTCAACAGATTTTTTATTTTTCTGTTTCCCTCTTTATGTGTCCCTAATCACATAGATTTTTTTTAAATTGGAATTTTAATTGTGCACATAAAAAACAGCATGAGAACAAGGAGTCCTATGGCTGGACATTATCTCTAGATGCAAGGATTTCCAATTAGTCCACTTGTAGTTTGGCATCAGCCAAGATAATTAAGAAGTCTAGTATTGTTTTTCTTGAAGAAGAAAACCAATTTACTACATTCAGTACTGACTTCTATAGCATGTTTTTTTCTGTAGAAATACTGGTTTACTGCATAGAGTTTTCAATGTTTTCCTATAGCAGATTAAAATAAGCAGAGCCTGGAGAATTTTACTTGTTTCCAGGTGAAGTCTTAACATTTACTACCTTTTAAAATTTCTCTTTCCACAAATCTTCTCCAACTATGTATCCTCATAAACCTCAGTCATATAATTTCTCCCCACTGACTGTACAAATATGATGGCTTATTGTGGATAATAAAGAGAGGCAGTTAATCCCATGAACCCAGGTGGATACACCAGCTTCTTTATTTTTGAATCACTAGCCAAAAGAAGTCCAGCAATGTCAGCAAAACCAATGACATCAAGTCTTGGAAAAAATCCAGGAGGCAATTTTGGAGATATTCATAACTGTCTAACCCCCATTGGACCAAGTTCTGTATGATGGGCTTAGTTTGTGAATATATTTTCTGACACCAACTTATATATGGCTTACAATAATGTCAGAGTTATGAGGTGCTTTCTTCAAGTTGGGCCCTTGGCTCCTCCACATATTTAGATTGACCCTCAGGAATGGAGTAGAGTGAAAGCTCATTAACCTTCATGGAAGTTTTGTGAGGTGAGTCATTTTTAGGTGATGCATAGACTTTGAAAGTGAGCAGACTCAGGCTGGCCAGCCCCACAGACCTCTGAATTACCTTGAACATGTTGCTGGCAGAGGTGGCTCCAGTGTAATTACATGAATTTTAGACCATTTGATATTTTCATAGAGATCAATGAGACTTTTACTTTTATTCTCTGGGAATTGTTCTTAGAATTTTGTTGCTGTGTGCTTTGGATTTGATAATTTTTAATGTTATGGTTTCAAATGTACTGATCTTTTCTTCTTCAGTGTCTAATGTACCCATCTATTTATTTCAGATAGTGTTTTTCAGTTTTGAAGTTCAAGAATAGTTTATATCCCTCTCCTCACTATGCTTTTCTATTTCTTTAAGATTATAAGCATATTTATAATAGCTGTTTAGAAATTCTTGGTTAGTAAGTCCTTCGTCTATGATATTTGTGGGCCTGCTTCTATTGACTGATTTTTCTTCTGGCTCTGGCTTACAATTTGCTGCTTCTTCATTTATCTTGAGTGCCTGGATATTGTTATTTTTCTTTAACAATTTTCTTTCTTTGCCAGGTAGTTAATTTATTTGCAGTGCAACTTAATCCTTTTGGATCTAAAGAAACCTTTATTCTCGGACTATTTCTAAGGCATCCCTAATTATTAGCCCTGTTTCAAATGCATGGCACTTCTCTACTGAACCATTCTGCTGAATGCCCCAGGTATTCAACAAACTCTCTCTGCTTGGCTTGTGGGAATTCAAATGTCTCCCTGCTCTGCATGAACTCTGGAAATCATTGAGCCCCCCCACGCCCACCCCAAGTACTATTGTTTGGCATTTGGGAAGTTTTAACTTGAACATAATGCAATTTTGTATTCAAACAAGGACACAAGGAGACCCCTCTTCAGGTTTTTGGAGTTCTTTTTACATATAGCTCCATCCTCTCTAGTACTCTTTTATGCCAAGTCCAGCTGCTTCAACCTTGCTTAGCTTTTGTTCTTTCTTTCTCTGAAAAATGGTCTGTAAACTTTAAACAGAAAGCTGTGACAATGGTAGAAATCACTTTATGTGTTTCTCTTCTCTTAGGGGTAAAAATCTTGCAGTGCTTGTTTTTAAATGACTGAAAACAAGTTTTTCTCATATATTTTGTCCAATATTCAAATTGTTTACCATGGGAGATCAAGTAGCTTGCTGAAAGCACAAATCAGGAGCAGAATTTTCCATCAGCCATGTTGGCCTTTCTTTTCAGTTCTTTAAAAGAAAACATAATCAAGTTAGTATTTGCCTTAAAACTATTGCACTTATTCTTTCTGCTTAGAAAAGTCTTCCCAGGCATGTCTACAAGCTACCTCCTTCTCATTCCTTATTTTCCAAAAGAAGCTTTTCTTGACCATACTATTTAAAGGCATTATTTATAATTTTAATTCTTTCCTCTTTTCTTTCATAAAATTTATTGCAGTCTAATTATCTCTTAATTTTTTTTACATGTGTAATGTCACCTCTCCCCTTGCTATGTAAGCTCCACAAGGAGTGAAACTTGTACTCCTATATTCCTTAGCTTCTTGAATGGTACTTGGCCCATAGGCAGGAGCCAGGAAACATTTCCTGAATTTAAGTATGAATAAAGGTAGTAGCTAGCCATATACTCTGAAGTTGTAAGGTAAGGAGGTGCTAAGCAACATAGTACTGGAGGCCTACACAGTAGAGTAAGTTATGCTTATTTTTCCTGTAAAATCTTCTTTTTCATGAACAGTAAAGAGAATTGAATACATTATTTTCACAAGAAAAAATGTGACTTTAGATTCTAGATATTTAGCTATGTTTGATACTGGTCTCTCCTCCTTATGAATCTAAATTTGCCATACTCTTATTAGTTACATTATAAGTATGGTCTGTGGCAGTTCTTTGAAATAGAGATGCTTAACTATTTTCTGAAATTAACCTTCTTTATTAAAATATATTGGTATGGTGGCATCTCAGTTTGGGTTGCTATATCCAAAATACCATAGAATGAGTGGCCTTAACAATAAACATTATTTCATATAGTTTCAGAGGATGGGAAATCCAAGATCAAGGTGTCAGCAAATCCAGTGACTGATGAGGATACTTTTGTGGTTCGCAGACAGCCATCTTCTCATCTTCTTGCAGGAGCCTCACAAGGAGGGAGATCCTCTGTCTCATGTCTCTTCATATAAAGATACTAATCCCATTCATGAGGTCTCTATCCTTATAACCTGATTACCTTCCAAAGACTCCGAGTTGAATACCATCACTTTGGGGATTAGTCTTCAATTTATGACTTTTGTGGGGTATACAAACATTCAGTCTACAGCTAGTGGAGAAAATATTGTCTTGTATAATGGTATATATAAATACTATGTGCCAGTTTTAAATTTGCTTGATGATGAAGGGGCTGGCCTGCTTTAATATGAAATAACTGTGGTCATGTTACTGATTTTAATTCTGAAATAGTTAGAAAAATAGCTGACCTAAATAGTCATGTTGTACTTAGTTTTACATTCTCTTAGGTACATGGTTTTTATTAATCATCCAGTTTACTAAAATGTAGGTCTGCATTTTCTTACATTTTAAGAAAGAGAATATTCCCATCCAAGATCTTGGGAGTTGATGTTCTCTTAGTATTATTGGCCTACATGATGGAGGTCTAATCCTCTCCCCAGTCGCAGATTGGTATTTAGAAGCATACGAAACTTGGTGACAGATTTTGGGGCCATACTTATTTATGGGAACTAAATGGAATCTGCAGAATAGTTTTTTAAAATTTTTATTTGTTTAGTTTTTAATTGTTCCTAGAGCTTTGTTATTGTGATAATGTTTATGGACTGTTCTTCTTCATCAAGTATTTGTAGCTTTCAATATTTCAGGTAGAATCATGAATACATTTTGATATAAACTAAGACATTTAACTTTTAAAAGCTATGCCTCATGTTAATATCTCTTTAAGCATCAAACTTCTTAAATTTATCTGTACTATATTGTCATAATTCAGTATAAAATTTCAAACTTAAACAGTACTTTAATTTACTCAGTCAAGTAAATCAAAGATACAATTTAGAGTATATACAATTTTTAAGATATTTTTCAAAATATCTAGAGAGCATGACTTCTCTGCCTAAGTGATAATAGTCCAGCATAAACATTTAAAGGCATAAAAAAATTCTTGGGATGTGGTCAGACACAGGTATTTGTTTATTTAATGTACTTTGCATATAATTTTTTAGATGTGAAAAAGAAGGATCAGCTTTAATCTCCTCAACATTTCCTGAACGTTATGACTTTTAGGCTCTTATGTGAATACTGCCAAGGTGATAATGGACACCACTAGTAGCTTTTAAGTGGAAATGGAAGTGGCTTTCAAGGTCTCAGGTAACCATGGTCCAAGAGTAACTTATGTTTCAGTCTCTAATTTACTTGGTCCCACTTAGCTTTTTTCATCACTGAGAACATTTTCTCTCAGGCCCACTTTTACCAGAGTCCTAAAGATGTCCAATGATAGATTGGAAGCCTTAGCCTCACAAGTAAGTGAGATCTGGAAATAATTTTGTTGTGCTAAATATGGTGTCTAATGTTTCAGCTTTTTTGCTTGCTAAAGATACCATGCATACCCATCAGTCTTCTTTCCCAGCTTGACTTTCCTAGCGGATTAAGATTTAGTTCTGTTGTTGATAATTCTTTCCTTTTAAATGGTTTGGGCTAAGTTCTCTCTTTTCTCACCAAAACAAAAGAAAACAAAACAAAACAAAAACCAAAAACGACAACAACAAAACAAAAAGAGAGAGAGAGAGATGACAACAACAACAACAAAACAAAAACAGAGAGAGAGAGAGAGAGAGAGAGAGAGAGAGAGATGTTAGTTAACCTCATTTTGGGAGAGAAAATAAAATTTTTTTTGAACAGAAAGGAATAATATAATGAATATAATACCCGATCATCTTTTATGGCTATCTCTGTCCTTTTGCATAGTTTCAGTCCATAAATATTTGTTAAATAAATGAGTGCATTAGTGAATAAACCAGCCATATTGAGATATTTTATTTTATTTTAAATGTTTATTTATTTTGAGAGAGAGAGCGAGTGAGTGGGGAGGGGCAGAGAGAGAAGGAGAGAGAGGATCCCAAGCAGGCTCTGCGCTGACAGTACAAAGCCCGATACAGGGTTCAGTCTTATGAATTGCGAGGTTATGACCTGAGCTGAAATTAAGAGTTGGACGCTTAACTGACTGATCCACTGAGGTGCTCCTATATTGAGATATTTTAAAAATTCTTGTAAAAAGAGGAATATTTTTTCTAGGTAGTCCAAATCCCAGTGCCCACAGGAATTAGATGTTTAAATCTATTCTTTCGTTATTATATGTAATAAATATTTAACAAATAATGAAAACTGCTTTTTGTGACTCATGCAGTTCACCCCAACCAATCACTGATGGCTCCACTTTCTTTTCAATAGTCATTGTAAAGGGAGTAGGAAGGTCTCTAGTGAGAGATCCCTGTGTGTCTATATACCTAAAGCTGTAACATTTGTCATTTTATTCTGTGATTTGTAAACTAAAGAAGGTCAGCTTGTTCTTAACACATTGAAAATAGTTTATTTTTATTTAACAGTTTTTATGTTCAAAAGTTTGGATAGAAATTTGCTGGTAACAAGGCAATTCATAAACATCACCATATCATCTGACCCTTTTACTAGTTGTCCTACTTCAGACACCCACTTTCTTGCAAAGTTTCAAATTCACCATTTGCTTTTTTGTACTCAATTTCTTTTTTTTTCCCATGAATTTAAGATGTTTTTCTAAGAGGGAGAAGTGTATCAATAAGTTCCTCAGCGCTGCTAAAATTATCAGTGAACATCTTGTCAGACAGTGATGTGTGAATCTGTTTTGTATGCCTCTATCCAAGGCCAGGTTTGTTGATGGAGGGAAACACTTTCTCATTTTTAATCCTGAATCCCACCCTGTGTAGAACACAGTAGTATCATGCAGAGACTTCCATGGGAGAAGATGCCATTTTAATTTGTTTTCTAGCTTTCTTATTTGTCTGTGTTTTCCTAAACATTAAGTTTAAAACAATGGACTCTTACTATTTCCTCTTCATATTCATTGGTTGCTTTCAGAGATACTTTATTCCCTTTAGTTCAGGCATAATTCCACCCTGGTTCTAAGAATCTGTGAGTTAGGAGTGGAGCATTTTTGTCATATTCTTTAATGTCCTTTGATGCAGGTCCGGCATGCATCAGCTGCTGCAGTGATCTTAGAATAATTTACTTATCCCCTAATGCCATCTATGAAAGAGGAAGTCAACCAGGTTTGTATAAATGCAGGATTCTAATGTGACCACTAACATTAAGTCACTAATGCGACCCTCTCATTAGCCATTACTTTCAATTAGGTGTTCTCAAACAATTAGCTTTCGAGCTACATGATCTTATTTATAGCATATACATTCCCCGGTGAGAGAAGAAATTACTTCTGGGAAAGCTGAGTCTCCAACTTTTAATTTAGGTACTAAATTCAGATACATTACCTCAGTTGGACTTTCTTCTTGTGGAATTACTAAGCTCAGTTCTCTTGATCATGTGATTCTTTAGGCATCATGAGCCTCTTAAGAAGAGAACTACTAAACTCCATGGGTGCTTAGAGCACACAGGAAGATTAATGCAGCAGAGACCTGCTCTTTGCAAACAGCATTAAAACTTTTCAGATTTTCGAAGCATTCTCAGGAAAAAATCCTCACATCTTATTAATAACATTTGGAGCCATATATTTTGTAAGTTCCTAGTCTTATGCACAGATTTGTCTGAAGTTTTTGTTGTTGCTTCTTTGACTCTATCTTCTACCATGAAAACTGAAACTCTGGAGTCACTTTAAAGATGCTCTGAAAGAGGCGCCTGGGTGGCTCAGTTGGTTAAGTGTCTGACTCTTGGTTTTGGTTCAGGTCATGATCTCACAGTTTGCGAGATCAAGCCTGTGTTGAGCTCTGTGTTGACGGTGCAGAGCCTGCTTAGGATTGTCTCTCACTCTCTCTCTGCCCCTGCCCACTTGTGCTCTCTAAATAAATAAGTAAATAAGTAAGTAAGTAAATAAATAAATATGATGGTCCTGATGGAGTTTTCAAAATACATAATAACATTTAGTGCAGCAATAGTCACATGGTACTTTCCAGATACCATATCAAATTTTTCCCAAATAAGACATGGTCTTTGCCCAGAAGGAGTTTGCTATGAATGTAAAGTCATACAACAAATATTGAATATATATGTGTATATATATACATATATACATGCATATATATATATATATATGTATATGTACATATACATATATATATATATTCATCCATTTTTTTCAAATCCGTACAGGGTACCTAATATTTTCTAGACTCTGGAGAGATAGTCAGTATATAAGAATATACAAAATCCTCCTCTCAGACCTTCATTGTATTGTTTGTGGAGGACTGGGATGGAAAAGGACAGATAGTGCCAAGAAAACCAACCAACAAATAAGATAATTACAGATTATAGCAAGTGCAGTGGAGAAAACAAAGTGATAGCTCAGCAGAGGATACTTCTGAGCTCTCAGTAAAGACACAATTTCATCTGAGTTCTGAAGGATGGAAAGGAGCTGGTGATGGAGGAGCACAGAGGCAGAATGAGAGCAGGTGCAAAGGCCCAACAAGCTTGACCTTTTGGGGAAGAGCAAGGTTAGAGTGATTGGAACACAGTGAATGAATGAGAGAGATGTGGAAGGTGAGGTTGGTTTTGAAAACAAAACCTCAGTCAGTTTGTGGAGGCCAGGTTGGATTTTATTTTAAAGGCAGTGGAAAGTCATTGAAGCATTTTAGGAAAGATGGTGTCTTGTTAGACTTTAAACAAGATGTTTCTACCTGCTGTATGGAGACAAAGTTATAAAGGCAAGAGTTAAAGCAAGGAAACACATTAGGAATCTGTTTCAGTGTCCTTAGTATCCACCTAGGAGATGATGGTGGACAGGACTAGATGGGATCAGTAGTGATGGAGATGAATTGTAGATATCTGAGATATATTTGATATGTTTTGATGATGGATTGGCTGTATGGGATAAGGGAAATAGAGAAACAAAGGATGATTTATTGATTTTTGGCATGAACAACTGAGTATAATTTGCTGAAAAATAAGGAATAATGGAAATATATAAAGGGAAAGTAAGTGTAGAGGAAGAAAACTTGTGACAAGTCATGGGGTCATGGTGGTTACTTTTTCTTTATGTGTTTTGTGTATGTTGTATTAAACACATATAATGGGTTTGCCCAGTTCTATTAAGTTCTATTACAAAGTTCTGTTAAGTGCTATATGCTAAAATAGAACAGATAATTTTTGAATCAATCATATTTTATTGAGGCACTGTTCTGTTCTAAACACTATGTTAAGTCCATTGTATTCTTAATTCTTGATCTCCAGGCATGCCAAAAGCAATTAAAACCTGATGTGATGAATGCTGTAATGGAGGCATATAGAAAGTATTATGGAAACAGAGAGCGGGAGACATAGTCACCCCTGAAGATGGGGCAAGGGCATCTGGAAACAGTGATTATTCCAGCATTCCTAAATGCGAGGGGCTGAGGCTTGTAGGGGGTCTGGGGTTAGGGCGGAGGGCCCTGTGCCCTTGTCTTACTACTGTGTTCAAGAGGGAGGCTGAGGGCGATTTTGGGGACCCCACGTTCTCATGGCATTGTCACTACCTCAAAGACAACATCTATGCTGGCCCTTTAAAGTGAGAGAGAACTTTGTCAAGTACAAATGAGGGAGGGGGGTGTTTTCTAGGGAGAGAAAAAAGCCAAATGTTCAGGAATAGTATGGAGGAATGGTAAGAATTGTGGTTGGAGATGTAGACTGGAAACAGCTGTGAAAACCTTGGAAGCTGAGCTCAGGAGACTTATTCTTACCCTCAAGGAGCTTTCCATCCAGAAAAAGAGTTTTACCAGTCATGTGCCTGCCAGTTGACATACTAGCCTTATATTTGATGTGACAGATTGTGAGCATAATTAATTATTAATGAAGCCTTGATGAAGCTGATGTCTTTGCTGAGTTATCATATTAAGGGTGTTGGGATTTGTGTTTACATCGTTCAGAAAGAAATTGTGGTAGGAGCCAGCAGGGGACAGTGTTTGGCCTGACTACTGAGAAGCTTGGAAGTTCATTTTTAGGACTAGCTCCTTTTCTCAAGTTCTATTTTTCTTTTCCATTATAGGCTTTAAGGAGTGAGCCTATGTTCCTTTCCTTTCCTCTTTCTACTTTATGTCTTGGATTTCTTCTACTACAGAAATGGCTTCTGAATACATGACAATTCTTCCAGTTCCCAGTTTCTGGAACCCACCTGGCAAAAAGGTGCTTATGAGTTTGGCCAGAATGACCAGATTTGAATTTTGATTCTGTGATTTATTATTAGTTCTGTAAACTTGGAGAAGTTTCTTAAGCTCTCTAAACCTGTTTTTCCTTTTTAATTTATAAGCCAAAGATAGTACTACTGCTTACCTCATAGGGCTGTTGTAAAGGACAAATGAAATAATGCATATGAACTTAGTATAACACCCAAAGTACAATGATAAGTTCTTGATATACCTCAATGACTGAAAACAGCTCTTCGGTAGGTACTCTGTAAATGTTGGCTGTTATAATTATCAATCCTCAGCAGGATTAATCAAAACAACAAACCTTAACTAAATCATGTAACCTATGTTTCCAACGGTCATAGCACAGAATCAAAAATAGTCATGTTCAAACAAACTGATTTCTCTGGATCTACCTCCTTTTAATCTGTGAAAACAACATCATTCACCCATTCGCCTCACCTGGCTCGAGAACACCCATTGTGCCCTGGAAGACCAGCCCTCTTGGGCACTGCTTAGTGGCCTACACCCTCTCTGGCTCAGTGTGGGCATAGCTCTTCCCGTGGCTTCTCCTGTATCTGCTGCCATCGTTGCTCCTGATGTCTTGCTCTTACTGGAGCCTGCTGCCTTCCCCAGTAGAGAGAGGGAGGGTTCTGGGATGGTTTGGCTCCTGGTTTCACCACTGTTTCCATTCTGGGCTTAACCTTGGCTACAAATGGAGAAACAGTCCTGTCCCCATTTGTGAGATCCTCTCTGACATAGGCTACTTTGTAATGCTGCCTCATGCTCTTACTGTGTGATTGAGAGCTCATGTAACAAGTATTTGAACTTTTACCAGCTACTTTTCTACATCTGATTCTTCCTCAAGTGCAAACATAATTTCTTGGGGATTAGTTTAGAAAATGTTGAGTGTGTCTTAGCATGCTTGCTGATTTTGACTGTGCTACTGAGATAGTTACTAGAAGCTACTCTAGACTTTTACTTTTTTCTTTCATTCTAAAAAAAAAAAAAAAGAATCTCATATGTCCTTTCACCTTTCCTTAGGAAAAGCCTGTGCTGACTGTGTTTCCCTGAGAAGGCCCTTTCTTTTATCTGCAGAGACTGGGCTTAGCATTGACTTGTCCAATATCAATATTATTGGAGAAGAGGACTTGTTTCCAATCTCCAACAATGATGTAAGGAGGAAACAAATCTGTAAGAAAGCTCTATGATGACAGATATATGTGAAATGAAACAAAATGTTTTGTACATATCCCCAAATTTTAATTTTCTTGTTATATCAATTAATCTTATTTTGAAGGTTAGGGGGAAAATAGGAGGAAAAGGAGGATATTAAGAATGATTAGGGAAGATCACTCAGAGGAATGAAGAAAGATAAGAAAGGAAAGACAAAAGTGCAAATGCACTGAAAGAAAAAGTGATGATATTTTTTTCCTTTCGAGTATTTTGCGCCAGACAAAAAGAAGCCACGACCTCTGGCTTGTCCTCTGCTTTTCTTTAATAGTATTTCTTGCTCTTAATTTAAATATTGTTATTTTTCACATCAAACTCTAACCCGTTACAGAATCTAATAATTCAGAAGTTGGGTAATCCCATTTTTAATGGTTTAAAAAGTAACTACATGATAAAGTAAAAGTAACTTTTTTTGCCTGCTGCTAAAAGCACCATAAGTAATATACTGAATTAAAACTTTCAAATAACTGTGTCACCTTTCTATTGGCAAGTAACTTGGTACCAGATGGGATTCCTTAAATAAATATTCTGGTTTATCGTCTCAAACAAAAATTTTTATTTCAAATAATCAATAAAACATGTAGAAATAAAACAAAAATATAGGCAAAAGGAATTCTTTATTTCATAATGACAAGTTTTAAAACATACCAATTTATTGCCAAGGATTGAATTTTGGAAAGGAATCTCAAGAAAATCCTGTTTAGTGTTCATAGTATCTCAGGGGCAGGTGGCAAAAATTTGGTCACTGGTGAGAAAGTATGATAGATTTATTTGCATTCTATAACTCTTTAAGATAGGAGTTAGAAATAATAGATAGAAGCAGAGTCAGAGATCAGGGCCATGGGTGGTCCACTCAGCTCTGCTGTTCCTTCATTGGAGTACCTATGACCTTGGTCTAGGAACTGACCTCACAAAAGCCCATTCAGTTCTCAGCAAATGGAAACCAGTGCCCCCCATTAGGAATCCAGAGATGGATGGAGGTGGTTGGGGGAAAAACAGTCTCTTTATTTATGTACTAAGAGATATTAAGCTTTACTATCCAATATTGCTGTAATACTAAAGTGGAAGCTGTTCCTTCTTTTATCCTTAAACCACATAGACAGAAGTGACTGTTAGTATTCACTACTTTTTCTTCTGCTGTTTTCACTTGTTAAAACCCATTCAGTTTTGAGATTTTGCCATTTATTTATAGAAAATATTACTTTCTTTTGGCTGTTGTCATCTCTAATTTTCTTGACTTGCTACATTTTTGGGGGAGCCCTCCCTGACCTTCATGATTGGAATAGTTCTTCTTATATGTACTATTAGAGTACATACCCAATTTCAACAGATTATAACATTTTTACAGTATTTTTTGGAGTCAATACTCATGCTTAAAAAGGCCAGATAGGTAACATGAGTGTCTGAAGATTTTGGGCTAAGAAAATAAAGATTAAATTGCTTGTATTGCAAAAAAGCTAAATTTATCCCCTGGTTTTAGTGCATTAAGTTCCACAATGATAGGAAGCATTTCTATTTTATTTACTACTGTGTCTCCATGAACAAGGACAGGTGCCAGTACTAAGTAGACTCTCAGTGAGATGGGTCAAATGTTTGAACACATGAGTTTACACATTGTGAGAGTTCCTCTTATCCCTTTGTGAAAGTGTGTGTCTCCTTTTTAGGTGGTCAGTGACCCTTAGAATTGCAAACAGTATAATATCATAAATCCAACACTGTATATTTGGACATTATTACTTAACTTTTTTAAAGGTAATAAAAGTATTTCATTGAAGCACCTGGGTGGCTCAGTCAGTTAAGCATCTGACTCTTGGTTTTGGCTCAGGTCATGATCTCATAGTTTCGTGAGTTCAAGCTCCAAGTTGGGCTCTTCACTGACAGCACGGAGCCTGCTTGGGGTTCTCTCTCTTTCCTCTCTCTCTGCCCCTCCCCCACTCAGTACCAGATGTCTCTCTCTCTCTCTCAAAATAAATAAATAAATTAAAAAAGTAATTCGTATCCCAATATTTTATTAGAAATTTTTCTTACTTTGACTACCTATTGCCGTTTTTTCCAGTTTTCTTCCCACCTCTGTGGCTGCTCTAGTTAGGTCTCATTTTTCTATATTTTCTCTTCCCACTTATTCCTCTCTTTGGCTTACTTTATTGATTCCCATATGCTCTAAGTACTATCTATTTACCAATTACTCTTAGAATTGTGTTCTCTCAGAACTCACACCTGAATACTAAAACAAAAATTTTAAAAAGAAAATTACCTTATGAGCATTTCCACATGGGTGTTTCACAGATATCTTACACTTGTTTGGTCAAAAACTCTTCCTTCCTACCATGAAACGCCTTTCATATTATTTTTAGAATTCACCACTCCATATATTTGTAGTGTCCTCATAAATGAGTGCTATTGGGTTAAGCAATATGGATAAAGAGTGACCAAAATAGACACATTATTTTGACAGAGACAGGTATTGAGTATGTACTAATCAGAGTAACTATGTAATTTTAGTTGTAGTAAGAACTCTGAAACTAAAGTTGAAGATGTCATGAGAAGATGTTCTCTGGTAACATAATCCAATCTGGAGCCCAGAGACAGTTTTTCTGAGTAAGTAACATTTAGGCTGAGGGGGTGGGTGTGAAGAGGTAGGGAGAGATTGTTCCAAGAAAGACTAATAGGTGTTAGATCCTGGCCTGAGCAGAAATGGGGCACGTAGTAATGACAGGAACATGATGGAGGAGGAGACTGGTGATGTTGGCAGACATTTTATAGGTCAACATTTAGGACTTAGGCTTTATTCTAATGGCAACACAACGTCATTAAAGAGTTTTCAGTGGAGGTATCATAAAATCAATTTTCCATTCTAAAAAGATGGTACCATAATCTAGCCAGTCAGCCAAACCAACAAAGTGGGAGTCCTCCTGTACTTCTACATTTCCGTTAGCTTTCACATCTGCCATATCCGCCAACTTGCATTTGTCCAAATGGTCAGACTCCTCTCCTCAGTGCCTTTGTGGATGTTGTGCCTGCATTCTGAACACCCTTCCATTCTTTCTCCACTTGGGTAATTTCTACAGGTCCTTTGTGAATCTGAACACCACCTCTAGGAAGTCTTCTAAGATTTTATGTCGTTCCTTGTCTCCATCCTCATTTCCAAGTCATCTGACTGACATTCCCATAGTGTTCTATATGCACCTCCACCTTAATACTTATCAAACTGCATTGAAATTATGTGTTTGTTAGCCTTCTACCCATGTAGACTATGAGCTTTTTGAGTTCTATGACCACTTTCAGTTCTTTATTTCCAGAGACTAGCACAGTGTAATGGTAGCTGACAAACATACAGGTATTGAATAAAGGACTGTATCAGTAAGGAAGACTCATCTACTATTTTGACAATCCTAGATAATTTATTTTCTAATAAAGATTGTTTATCTATAGTTATTGGATATCCATATGACTATACATAAGTATATTGGATATACACTGGAATCATATGTGTATGTACATAAAACACAGTTTTATGGAAACAGCATGGACAGTACAATCAGAGAGAGCTGGGGTTGCACTTTGGCTTCTGTGACTGTCTAGCCATGTCATTTGTGGGAAGTTCGTTTATTTCTCTAGGCTTCAGTTTCCTTATCTGTAAAATGGAGATAATAAATGCTGATAGCTTTGTGTGTTAATAAAATAACTGAATCAACATACAGCCTGACTTCTGGCAGGCTTTTAATAAATGGCAATTCTTTCCCGTTTCTTTTCTTTTCCCTTTCCTCTCCTTCACTAACATTCTCACGCTGCCTTTTTTCACTTATTCCTACAATTAAGTACTCGAGAAACTTGGCATCAGTGTTTCTGGCAGTTGGTGAGTTCTTTTGAGAAAGGTTGTACAAAGTGATAGAGGACTGTTTATCTCTGATACTAGAATTCAGGAAAGAGTTTCAAATATTTGAAGGTAAGAAGTACAGTCAGGGATTTGTCATTGTCCTTGCATATCATAATTTACTGTATATATCATAGAAAATAATTTACACTAAAATATTTAATGAAGTTTACTTTTTCTATTATTTATGCTATTCTGTGATTTTTTGAAATCAGGTCAGAACTTTTGTGTTTAATGAAGTCCAACATATCATTTGATGGAAAATTCATTGTTAATTAAGTGATATATAGATATATATTTTTATTCATAAATAAAATGCTATATTATTGAAATAGAGAATAACATGTCAGAAATGTTAGATTAGTTATGTATACACGTGTAACCACTTCATTTATATGTATTCATACAGTTAAGTAAAAATTTTTTTTTAACTTTTTTAAATTTATTTTTGAGATAGAGACAGACAAAGCATGAACGGGGGAGGGTCAGAGAGAGAGGGAGACAGAATCCGAAGCAGGCTCCAGGCTCTGAGCTGTCAGCACAGAGCCTGACGCGGGGCTCGAACTCACGGACCGTGGAATCATGACCTGAGCCAAGGTCGGATGCTTAACCGACTGAGCCACCCAGGTGCCCCAAGTAAAATTGTTTTAAATAGCACTCTTTACCGTGGATGAACAACTATCCCTATTTTAGGACTTGTTATTTTATATTCCTTAAAAATACACAAAATAAAGCACTAAATAATAATTAGGAAGAATTAAATAGGTTTATAAATAGAAAAAGTCAAATATTTGATTTACTTTTTGAACTGTGGACTATACTCAGCAAACTATCATACCTTGTACTTTATTCTCAAGAACTAAATTATACTGACATCTCTTAAAGTTCCTGAAGATATGCTCATTTAAAAGGTTTGGTCTTACATTTTGTGTTAAAATAGGTTACTTAACTCTTGAGGACTGGATAGATACAGGCTCCCAAATTATGTTTTACATTCATTACAGACTAGAAGGGGCAGACAATGAGTTAGACTTTGGCAGAGTTGCAGGTCTGGGAGAGTATCCATTTTGATGGAAACACCATCTAGAAACACCCTCACAGACATATTTGGAAATAACGTTTAACCAACTATCTGGGCACCCCATGGCCTAGTTGACACATACATTTAACTATCACAGCAAGCTATGAGTCAGACAGACCACAGATTCAAATATCAAAACTGAGACCCAGGGAACAGGTCAGAGAAGCAACAAAGGTAACTTCCCATTGAAGGTGAAGGCCTGGTTTGGTCTTAGAGACTAGGGACAAGTAGGGGCAAATTGAGTAATAAGACTTATCCTAGAAGCCGGGGGCAAAAGAAAGGCTGCAAGGCCAGATATGCCACAGTTAATGTAAGTCTCTATGTGATTCTGACTTATCAGAGTGAGGCTGATTGCAGAGGACTAGGGCATAATTGATGTCAACTGACTTTTACTGTGACTCACGCATTCAAATTGAAATGTGTATTGAAAATGTCCTTCTGCAAAATTTGAATAGAGATTGAGAGTTTCTCTCATCAGGAATATTCATGGTTTTCTTTTGGTTTCAGAATGTCAGTGTCCTGTCCCAGTTTGGGACTCCTGTGCCAGACAGCCCATGTGATAGTGATGGTTTTACCTGGAGTGCCGTAACTTTACCTTTGGAGTTGGCAGGTGATATGAGGAATTGGAGTAGCTGGAGGAAGGAATTCAAAATGAGTGAGGAGGCTCCAAACAAAAACAGCTTGGATGGGTAAAGAAAAGCCCATGTTGGCTGTGACTATCTGGAAAACTATGGAAGAGGAGAGAATATTGAGTCTGGAAGCATCTGGGCAGAATTTTGGGAAGAAGAAATAGTTACTTGAGTAGAAAATGAGTGGTAGGGAAAGTATCACTAAGTGGGATTGAGTGACAGTGAAAGTCTAATCTGGAGCTAAGATTCTAGGGGAGCTTAAGGGCTTGCAAAGAACACTAACTTTACGAGTAGGGATCAAGTAGTGAGCCAGCTGAATGAAAAATGAAACCTGGATGAATAGCCTTTTTAATGCTTGAATATTATGTCAACCTGCATCAGGTTAACATGAATGTCTTTATAACTATCTGCTCCTGTAAATAACTCTCCAGCCTATGGTTTCAGATAAAAAAAAAATTTCCTGCATGAGAGTACAGTTGTGTGTATTATCTGTATCTGACTAAAGCTTGTGTGGTGTTTTTCAGCAATAATTTTCTGATGTAGCCATTTTTCTAATATGAAAATGTAAAATATATATTTGTTTATAATATATCAAAATATATTCTAGATATCTTATAGTTTTATAGAACAAGTCTGTGGTCAATGAGATCAATTATATACCTCTGTTTCTTAAGGCTTTCTTTCCTCAAACTTTTATATGTCAGTGCTATCATTCTAGTGTGCTGCTTCTGGAGAAATAAATGATGGAATCTATACTTTCTAGGAGACTATGACTAATAGGGTACCAGGCAAGTAAATGCTAAATATCATAAAAGATATAATAGAGGAATGCCATGGAAGCTTGTAAGGGAACACCTAATCTAGACTAAGAAGAATGGATTTCAGTTTAGTAACTATTGAGAGACAATAACCTCTGTTTTGAGTTTTAAAGAAGAAAACTATTAGCCAAGAGAAGAACGCTCCAGAAAGTAACACAAAATCATAAAGCTCTAATACAGAAAGCTGCATTTGACAAATTACAAATAATTCACTACAGAGTACAGGGTTTAGGGGCAAAATGTTGGGGAAAAGAGGAGGTGTAGAGAAAAGTTAGAGAGGCATGTAGTAAATAAGTCACAGAAGAGTTATAGATCACATTAAGGACTTTTGGTTTATCCTGATGTCAGTGATAATCTGAAATCTTTGAAGAATGTTAACATGCAAGTAATATTTCCAGGCTTGTCTTTTAAAAGTATTATCATGACAATAGAGTGGAACATGGTTAGAAGGAGGTGTGCCTGGGAAAGATACATTGCAACCCAACTGGAGCTTTTAAAATAAGGCAATGGCTGTAGAGATAAAGAGATGGAAGCATATTCTAAGGATGTTAAGGAGACAAACTTGGTAAGACTTGGCAAACAACTGGATGTAGTTGGCAACTGAGAGGCATGAGGGTAAAGAATGACTCCTACAGTTTCTGGTAGATAGATTAGATAAATTGTGATGTTATTTACTGGGAATGTGAACTCAGGAAACCTGATATGGAGGCGATAGATAGTGAAGTTTAATTTTGAACATAATAACTAAAGTGTAGGTAATAAAATCCAAGTAGGAATGTTCAGTGGAGATTTAGATAAATGGGTTGGGGGTCAGTAGAGACGTTGGGGTGGAGATTTGGATTTGGTAGCAGTCAACAGTTGACATAATGGGAAACAATAAATTAAGTTTGTGTTATGGTTTGAAATGTATTTCTGCCAAATTCACATTTGGAAACCATAACCTCTAATGTATGTGACTGTTTGGAGATAGGGTCTTTAAGGAGTTAAATTGAGGTTAAATGATGTTCTAAAGGAGGAGACTTAATCCAGTAGTACTAGTGTTCTTATAAGAAGAGGAAGAGACACAGAAATGTGTGCAAAGAGGAAAGGTGCATGTTAGGACACAGTGGTAAGGTGTCCATCTAAAAGCCAGGAAGAAAGGCCTTACCAGAAGTTACTGCAAGTACCTTGATCTTAGACTTCCAGCCTCCAGAACTGTGAGAAAATAAATTCGTGTTATGAATCCATCCAGTCTGTGGTATTGTTATAGCAACCTAAGTAGAATAACATAGTCAGGAAGAGTCTATAGGGATAGAAGAAAAGATGAATAAAGACAAAACTCTGGGAAACTAATATCAATTAAAGAAGATAGACTACATTTGAAAAAGGGCAGCCAAGGAAAAGGAGTGAGGACAGAGGGAGATGCTGACAATACAGAGTGAAGAGAAGACAAGTGGAAACATGTTCCTGATGGAGCTGAGAAGTTAGGTTTAAAGGGATGGAAGGAAGAAATTAAAAAGTGGTTATAGATTTAGATAAATTGTAGAGTATAGAGACAGGAAATTAACAAGTTATACTCAAGGCTTTGAGTAAGGTTGTTTTTTGAAACAGGCACTGGAAGGAAGAAGGTGGATAGGAAACTTCAAAATGCTAAAGAGTTAATACATTTATTGTGTACTTCTTCTGATTAAGAAGAGATAATGGGGGGGGGTGCCTGGATGGCTCAGTTGGTTAAGCATCTGACTTCGGCTTGGGTCACGATCTTGTGGTTCATGAGCTCGAGCCCCACATAGGGCTCTGTGCTGATTGCTCAGAGCCTGGTGCCTGCTTCAGATTCTGTGTCTCCATCTCTCTCCAGCCCTCCCCTGTCGCACTGTTTCTCTCTCTCTCAAAAATAAATAAACAATAAAAAAAATAAAATAAAAAAAAGAGATAATAGGGACTTGATTGAACTTCTTCTTTTAAAAATTAGAAATTTGGACTAAATATAAGAAATATGGTGTTCAGATACTGGATATCAGTTAAGGAAGGATAGTAATCTCTTTCCTGAGAGAGGGGGAAGAATGAGGTGACCCTATGGTTGCCCCAGCTGGCTACCTGGAGATGTTCCAGCCATAGTACAGGAAAGGGGAATCCATATGGATCTTAAAGTCTTTGATTTGAAGAAACAAAAGTGAGACTTCAGGGAGGCCAAAGTAATTTAAGTTTGCAGAGTAGAGAGAGAGAGAGAGAGAGACAGAGAGACAGAGAGACAAGGATAGAGACAGAGAGAGACAGAGAGACAGAGAGGGAGAGAAAGAGAAAGAGAAAGAAGAAGCTGTGGAGATCCTCAGAGTGCTTTTAGTTCTTCAGCTGGGTACTGATCATCACAATGCATGTGAAGGAACTATCCACTTAAAAGTAACAGAGGGAACAATCACTGCAATTCATCAAGGATCGGGAAAAGTATCTCTTTCTGCAAGCCTTAGTGGAAAAACTTGTAACTGATGGAGCATCAGATACAGTACTCAAAAGGGTGTTGCTATAGTAGTAAGGCAAAATTTACTCTAGACTAAAGGCTGTTCTAGTCTTGCTTAAAATATCAAGCTTCAAAAGGATCATTGTTTTTAACTAACTTGACTAAGGCTCAGAAAAATGTTTAAGACTATTTATAGGGATACAAAAATATTCGGCACTCAGGAACATTTATAGGATTACAAAATATCCTGTACCCAAGAGGGTAAAATTTACAATGTCTGGCATCCAATCAGAAATTGCCAGGCATGCAGAGAGGCAGGAAAATATGACACATAAAGAGGAAAGTCAATCAACAGAAACATACACAGAAATTATACAAATGATAGATTTTCTAGACAAATACATTACAACCCTCATTTTAACTGTTTTCTATATGTTCAAGAAGGTAGAGGAAGGATTGAACATGTTAAGTAGAGACATGGAATATATATATATATATATATATATATATATATATATAT